>NC_137884.1:9344441-9396941 GCF_963924005.1 Protomyctophum bolini | reverse complement strand
TCAGGCTACTGTGGCTTCATAGGGGGACACTGCACAGTAAAATGCTCAATGTAAATGTAACTCTGATAGTGTAAAGATTAGGGGTACAACAGTTAATCAAACAGTTCTAACTAATCGATTTATGCAATTATAATAAAATAATAAATTAATTGAGTAGCATAATGGACCATGAAGTTCAATAGGTTAGTTAAACATCCTACACAACCTGGCAATTCCTATTTTGGGCAAGACTTTGTAGGAGAAAAACATTTTCAAGAATAGTGAAAATTGATATTCCATTCGCTCCATTCAGTTTCATTAATCCATTGTCCAAACTAAGGAAATAAAGGGGATAATAAAGGGGATAAATCTTCTCTTAAAGGCAATGGCATCTGGCACTGTGATTGGTTTTATTAATGAGAGAAGTCCAGAACCCAGGGTGGGGGACAGAGAAGTCCAGAACCCAGGGTAGAGGACAGAGAAGTCCAGAACCCAGGGTGAGGGACAGAGAAGTCCAGAACCCAGGGTAGAGGACAGAGAAGTCCAGAACCCAGGGTGAGGGACAGAGAAGTCCAGAACCCAGGGTAGAGAACAGAGAAGTCCAGAACCCAGGGTGAGGGACAGAGAAGTCCAGAACCCAGGGTGGGGGACAGAGAAGTCCAGAACCCAGGGTGAGGGACAGAGAAGTCCAGAACCCAGGGTGAGGGACAGAGAAGTCCAGAACCCAGGGTAGAGAACAGAGAAGTCCAGAACCCAGGGTGAGGGACAGAGAAGTCCAGAACCCAGGGTGGGGGACAGAGAAGTCCAGAACCCAGGGTAGAGAACAGAGAAGTCCAGAACCCAGGGTGAGGGACAGAGAAGTCCAGAACCCAGGGTGAGGGACAGAGAAGTCCAGAACCCAGGGTGGGGGACAGAGAAGTCCAGAACCCAGAGTGAGGGACAGAGAAGTCCAGAACCCAGGGTGGGGGACAGAGAAGTCCAGAACCCAGAGTGAGGGACAGAGAACTCCAGAACCCAGGGTGAGGGACAGAGAAGTCCAGAACCCAGGGTGGGGGACAGAGAAGTCCAGAACCCAGGGTGAGGGACAGAGAAGTCCAGAACCCAGGGTGGGGGACAGAGAAGTCCAGAACCCAGGGTGGGGGACAGAGAAGTCCAGAACCCAGGGTGAGGGACAGAGAAGTCCAGAACTCAGGGTGGGGGACAGAGAAGTCCAGAACCCAGGGTGAGGGACAGAGAAGTCCAGAACCCAGGGTGGGGGACAGAGAAGACCAGAACCCAGGGTGAGGGACAGAGAAGTCCAGAACCCAGGGTAGAGGACAGAGAAGTCCAGAACCCAGGGTGGGGGACAGAGAAGTCCAGAACCCAGGGTGAGGGACAGAGAAGTCCAGAACCCAGGGTGGGGGACAGAGAAGACCAGAACCCAGGGTAGAGGACAGAGAAGTCCAGAACCCAGGGTAGAGGACAGAGAAGTCCAGAACCCAGGGTGAGGGACAGATAAGTCCAGAACCCAGTGCAGGGGACAGAGAAGTCCAGAACCCAGGGTGGGGGACAGAGAAGTCCAGAACCCAGAGTGAGGGACAGAGAAGTCCAGAACCCAGGGTGGGGGACAGAGAAGTCCAGAACCCAGAGTGAGGGACAGAGAACTCCAGAACCCAGGGTGAGGGACAGAGAAGTCCAGAACCCAGGGTGGGGGACAGAGAAGTCCAGAACCCAGGGTGAGGGACAGAGAAGTCCAGAACCCAGGGTGGGGGACAGAGAAGTCCAGAACCCAGGGTGAGGGACAGAGAAGTCCAGAACCCAGGGTGGGGGACAGAGAAGTCCAGAACCCAGGGTGGGGGACAGAGAAGTCCAGAACCCAGGGTGGGGGACAGAGAAGTCCAGAACCCAGGGTAGAGGACAGAGAAGTCCAGAACCCAGGGTGAGGGACAGAGAAGTCCAGAACCCAGGGTAGAGGACAGAGAAGTCCAGAACCCAGGGTGAGGGACAGAGAAGTCCAGAACCCAGGGTGAGGGACAGAGAAGTCCAGAACCCAGGGTGGGGGACAGAGAAGACCAGAACCCAGGGTAGAGGACAGAGAAGTCCAGAACCCAGGGTAGAGGACAGAGAAGTCCAGAACCCAGGGTGAGGGACAGATAAGTCCAGAACCCAGTGCAGGGGACAGAGAAGTCCAGAACCCAGGGTGAGGGACAGAGAAGTCCAGAACCCAGAGAGGGGGACAGAGAAGTCCAGAACTCAGGGTGGGGGACAGAGAAGTCCAGAACCCAGAGAGGGGGACAGAGAAGTCCAGAACTCAGGGTGGGGGACAGAGAAGTCCAGAACCCAGAGAGGGGGACAGAGAAGTCCAGAACCCAGAGGGGGGGACAGAGAAGTCCAGAACCCAGGGTGAGGGACAGAGAAGTCCAGAACCCAGGGTGGGGGACAGAGAAGTCCAGAACCCAGAGAGGGGGACAGAGAAGTCCAGAACCCAGAGAGGGGGACAGAGAAGTCCAGAACTCAGGGTGGGGGACAGAGAAGTCCAGAACCCAGAGAGGGGGACAGAGAAGTCCAGAACTCAGGGTGAGGGACAGAGAAGTCCAGAACCCAGGGTGGGGGACAGAGAAGTCCAGAACCCAGGGTGGGGGACAGAGAAGTCCAGAACCCAGGGTGGGGGACAGAGAAGACCAGAACCCAGGGTGGGGACAGAGAAGTCCAGAACCCAGGGTGGGGGACAGAGAAGTCCAGAACCCAGGGTGAGGGACAGAGAAGTCCAGAACCCAGAGTGGGGGACAGAGAAGTCCAGAACCCAGGGTGGGGGACAGAGAAGTCCAGAACCCAGGGTGGGGGACAGAGAAGTCCAGAACCCAGGGTGAGGGACAGAGAAGAAACAGTGATTATGTGGAGTCGCCAATTTAATGTTAGACAATGAAATGCACTGTACTGCTTTTTCTAGCCTTTGTAAATTATAAATCCTACGAAATGAAGATGGGTTGCTTAAAGATAGACCACCGGCATAAATCCTCCTAAATAATACATTAGGGACACCAGGGTCTAAATGTCTCAATGGCAGAGTAGGAAGATCACATCCAACCACTGCAGATGTACTAGTTGTATTAATGTATTAATATACTCTACAATAGAGATTGGTAAATAAAAATGTATTAATTAAAATAAGTTCCAGATTTAACCACATTGGGTGGTCTAGACTAGAGTAATGTCAACTCCTTGACAAATAAAAAAGGTAAACGTACCAAAATCCTGTCAAATTCTAGACCTCTGACAGTGAAGGACAGATGAACTGATAAGCCAAGTTAAAATGAGCTAAAAACACCACATGACAGCGACACCAGCCGTAACACCACACCATGCTTCACCAAAATAAAAGACCTCTTTAAGGAGAAAGAGGAAGAAAGAGATGCTAAAGTCTCCAGAAGAATACAAGAGGAAGGAAGTGAAGATGATGTTATATCTTTCTGCAGAAATGATATCACCCACCAAAAACTAAGACAAAGTCGCAGCCGCGCAAGTGTTCTTGTGATACTTTCTAGAACACACACAAACACACACACACACACACACACACAGACACGGTGGCGCACGGCGCGCACGGGAAGTATAGGGGTGCTGTGTGGGTGGGCGCCCCTCCAGGCAATAAAAAACCTGTCACTTTATTCATAATATAAATAAGAAATGTGACTGGGTTGGGGAATGAAAGAAAATAAGACCCATTTTAGAAATAAATATTCTTAAAGTACACTTGTGACTGTTATGTTTTTATTATCATCACGAATCAGGGTCTGCCGACGCCGTTTCCGGTATGCCTTTTACGCGCGGAACGCATGAATCTCTCTCTCCTCCAGGTTGTTCATTTACAAATATGGCTCAGAAACAAATATCGGATTTCTTTGGTGGGCCCAAATCTAAAGAGTAGCAAGACGGTGATTTAAACTAATAACCCAAGACCACACATGCGCTGGATATCCATCCATCCATTTTCAACCGCTTATCCGGAGTCGAGTCAGGGGGCAACAGCTCCAGCAGAGCGCTCCAGACTCCAGACTCCAAAGCCAACATTAGTAACTTCATCCTGGGGGATCCCGAGGCGTTCCCAGGCCAGTTTGGAGATGTACTCATCCCATCTGATCCTTGGTCTGCCCCGGGGTCTCCCTCCAGTGGGACGTGCAACGAGGAGGACCTCCCTAGGGAGACGCTCGGGAGGCATCCTTAGATGCCATCTAAGCTGGCTCCTTAGGTTAAGCTACATTTGTACATTTGTCAATTGCATTCTGTTTGACCAAACCAAACAAAGTGCATAATGTTGTCACTCCTTCCTTTTGTTTAATATAGTCTAATGGCCTTTTTTGCAGATATTTATCCTCTACAATTTACAATTTAGGCATTTAGCAGATGCTTTAAATCCAGAGCGATTTACAGTAAGTAAGAACACAAGCTAAGAACAGTGGAATATCTATCTATATAATGCTCTGATGGGAAATATCGGGTTTGAGCTATATCTCTACTGACAGACGGATGGACGGATGGATGGAGGTCAAGGTTGACATTTTGTTGCTTAGACAACAGAACCGCACAGCGACTGCTCCAACCTGTTACTTGTGCACTTTTGACAGTCATAACACGCACGCATGCACAGTTGCACACATGCACACGCACGCACACACACACACACACACACACACACACACACACAAAGAGCAGTGACAAGTAGAAGTGCATGGGGGGAGGAAGGTTGATATACAGTATAACACTTAGAGCCATCCTCACTTTGACAGGGTGAGTAAAAACACAGCCAGTACAGAACGATCCTCAGCTACGCACACACACACACACACACACACACACACACACACACGCCCCGTTGATGTCTCTATTCATTTAGCCTGTCACCCTAACACACCCCTACCATATTTCACTTCCTCTGTCAGCCAGCTAAATTACAGCTCTCCCTGTGTGTCTCTTGCTCCCTCTGTCTGTCTCACAGAGAGAAAATGAGAGGGGGGGAGAGAGAGAGAGAGAGAGAGAGAGAGAGAGAGAGAGAGAGAGAGAGAGATGGGTAGAGACAAAAAGACAGAGAGTATCTGTGGTACTGCATGTCCTATATTTGTCTCCCTCATGTCCCCTCTCTCCCTCTCTCTAGACGGGGACAAAGCCGATGTCTGTAAGGCAGTGGAAATGGCAGATGTTCTGCGTAATGTTTTAATATGATAAAAGGTTCCAAATGATCCGTCAACGTTCCGAAGACAACACACCATTTTGCAAAAGCGGGGGTAAAAGGGCACAGAGGGTGTCCTGAACTAACCCCCCCCCCCCCCCCCGCCCTACGCTAACCCTCGAAACGCAACAAGACGCTGAGTGTCCCGTGGCTCGGTGGCAAGCCAACTCAGCTGCTTGCACTGTTGAACTCGCATTGTTATTGTCGTGTGTGTACAGTATGGGACCCGAAGCTAACCCCGACTACAAGGCTAACGCAATTAGGAACCATAACCAGAGGTATGGTGAAATACAAGGACACCGCACGACGAGGCAAGGACATGCGTCTGCTGTCCAAACTGGTTTCTGTCGGCTTCGTCACCCACGTCACCGGTTGAGTCGAGGTAACGCGTTTCAGAGGTGCTTCAATTATGCAGAGATCTCCACAAGGCTGCCTGTCCTTTGTGCCTTAGCTGACTAAACTTCTCAGTACACTGAAGAACACCTCTGTGTCCATTTAACTTTGAGAGTGGCTGTGAAGGAAGCACTGTGTGGAGTATAAATGGACCCACTGCACCACCTTTACACACACACAAACAATGTGCACGTGTGTGTGTGTGTGTGTGTGTGTGTGTGTGTGTGTGTGTGTGTGTGTGTGTGTGTGTGTGTGTGTGTGTGTGTGTGTGTGTGTGTGTGTGTGTGTGTGTGTGTGTGTGTGTGTGTGTACACAATGTGTATAAGGCTTCAAATACAACGTTTTACAGCCATCTTTCTATGATATAATTGAATAGAACAGTGATTGTCAACCTTTTTTTAATTTCAAGGACGTCTAGTTTGATATGCATTGTCCACTGGGACCCCGACTTCAACTGTTAAATGAATACGCTGTCTTCATTTCACCAAGCTGGAGACCCCCTGACACCTGCGTGACAAAGAACCTTGCATGCAGTGCCACGCACGTGCACACACACACGCACGCACACAATAAGTGGAGCAAGGGTTTTAATTTCTTCTCAGCATTGGTAACAATCCCTGGATGAAACAGATTAATTCCACAAGAGGATTATTTTCTACATTAGAGATAATGTGAAGAGTAGGGTGTGGGTTGGGGGGAGGCAGATCTCACAAACAGCTATAGCTAATCCAGGTGCAGCACATGTAACACAATCCGTGCATTTGCAGTGAGTGTGTGTGTGTGTGTGTGTGTGTGTGTGTGTGTGTGTGTGTGTGTGTCGCAGAACATCTTGCTTTTTTCATTTCGGTGTCCCCGTCCAAGTCAGACCGGCGACAGTGCAAACTGCTCTGCGGAGCATGTGCTCACACACACACACACACACACAGCAATCTAGAGTTTCAGTGTGGGGAGCATTTATTATGCATGCTATGCTGCTCGCGGAAACAAGACAAACTAGACAACCTCGGAGAGGTCGCAATTTTAAAAAATTGCAGAGTGTGGTTGCCGCAGTGGCTTACATATATATACCCCTCCCACTGATATTGCCAGCCTGTTACAGTTTCAAGTCACACCTTAGATCGTGTGTAAGTAATTCGGAGGGGATTTAACCCCCGAAATTCTGGTTTTCCGACAAACGGTTACATTTATCGCGTTTGCGGTGCCCCCTATGGATGAAAATGGAATTGCTTTTGGAACTCGGTTGAACGAACCACCCCGGACATGTGATTCAAATTTTGGATGGATTGGACATTCCGTTCGTGATTTATGGCATTCTTCGTGATATAGGCCCCTCCTACTGACTTCGGAAGACGATTACGGCCGAACGATACGCACTACCGAAAATCTGCGTTTCTGTTTTAATCGGATGGGTCCAGAGATCACGTGTACAGATTTTTGTGAGATTTGGACAAAATCTGTAGGAGGAAAAGCAAAAAGTGTGTTTTGGACAAAATTCAAAATGGCGGAAAATCCATCATGGCGGAAATGGGCGTGGCCTATATGGGGAGATGCGTCATGACCCAAGGAATCCAGGGAAAAAATAATTTTGATTTTACGACATACGGTTCAAGAGTTATGAGCCAAAAGGTAAAGTGGGCTGTTATAGCGCCACCATGAGGCCGACCTAAAAATATATATTTTTAATTAATTTTAGTGATAATTAGGAAATATTCCTCCAAGTTTTGTAACTATAGTGCTTACAGTCTCAGAGGGAAAAATACTTGAATGTGATTTTTTGCATTTTTCCATTGAAGTCAATGGGATAATTTAATTCACTAATAAATTCATATCAATTAAACTATACAACATTTCTCTTAGCAAAGTACACGCCATCGATTCCCGATTTTTCCGGTCAATTTGACATATGGCTCAAGTGTGTACAGTCAAAACTGAGGGAGGAGTAGTGCGTCAAAATAAAGACTAGTGGAATAAACTATGGAATAAGTGGAACTAGAAAGGCAGTTCCTGTAGAAACTGCGTGGGCTCGCATAAATTGCAATGTATAAAGTTTTTGCCGTGTCAAGTTTGAAACTCGGGGACCGGAGTAATAGTGTTCCCATTGGTGGTCTAAATCCATAATCAAAATTTCGGGACTGTAGCATATTGTAAACAAAAGTAGAAAATGTATTAAAGCTGAAGTAAAAGTTAAAAAAAAGTATGAACATTTGGAAAAACTATAGTTTAAGCATAAATAACTGCATAAAGCGGAATAAAGTATGTGGAAGCTGTAGAAGTGTTTTTAAAAGTTTTTCTTTAAATGAAAAAAAAAAAATCTTTATTAAAAAAATTCAAGTTTTTTCTTTTAAGTAAAAAAAAAAAAAGAGGTTAAAGTTTTTTAAGTTTTCATTTTTTTCAAAAAATTACTTTTTTTTCAAAAAATTACTTTTTTTTCAAAATAATACTTTTTTTTCAAAATAATACTTTTTTTTCAAAATAATACTTTTTTTTCAAAATAATACTTTTTTTAGGAAAAAATACTTTTTTTAGGAAAAAATACTTTTTTTAGGAAAAAATACTTTTTTTAGGAAAAAATACTTTTTTTAGGAAAAAATACTTTTTTTAGGAAAAAATACTTTTTTTTGGAAAAAATACTTTTTTTTGGAAAAAATACTTTTTTTTGGAAAAAATACTTTTTTTTGGAAAAAATACTTTTTTTCATTTTTTTGCGTGCGTGCGTGCGTGCGTGCACTTGCGAGAGCTGTGTAAAGGCCAGCCAATAGGAAGACAGGGTGTGTGTGTGCGTGTGTGCGTGCGTGCGTGCTCTTGCGAGAGCTGTGTAAAGGCCAGCCAATTGCACAAATAGCAGACCTACAAGCTCACAAGGTATCGCAGAGCAACTCATTGAGATCTTGTAACTTTAATGTCAGCCCTGTAATTAAGCCCTTATATGTCTCAGCTGTGGAAGTAAAAGACTTCCAAGTTCTATGCCAGTACTATGACTGGGAGATTACAATGGTTCTGAAGGGGGGGAAAACTATGCCCCGAACAAATTGCTCTATCGCAAAAAGTAAAAGTCGAATGCAAATATTTTTTTCGCTGTGAGTGGCCTGAGATATTGAGGTACACCATGTGCGATTGTGGTGTTGGTACGATTGAAAATGTGGTTATAAGAGCGAGTTAAGAATTGTCAGCGTGATAATTTCCTCGTAAGAATTATACAATGGAGGTCAATGAGCAGATTGACTGTTTTTGTGTCACTTAAAAGGCCGTAGTTCACATTCTGTATGTCTCTGTGCTTTGGTGGTCACATTGTGTGAAAGAGGACATGTGTGGCTACAAAATGACAAAAGAACATGCGTGTAAAATGAATACTTTGGCCGGGACGACAATTTGTTTGGTAAATTTTCAAGGAAAGAATTTCAGTTTCCACACTCTAGTCAAAGAGGCCCCGCACTCTAAGATGGCACTAATTAGCCGAAACGGCCTGCGATTGAACTGCGATTTCGGAAAAACCGTTCAACGTATTCGAATACGGTTTGAACCGTCCAGAGTCCAGAGTCGTGTGAGCGTTCTAAAGTTTAAATCACGTTTCTACGACAAAGTATGCCAGAGTAATGAGGCTGCAAAAGTGAGGTTGATTTAGAGATAAATCCCATACATTGTCAATGGGAGGGAAAAACTATAAATAAAGTTAAATATATTAAAAAGTATAAACTTTTTCAAAACAACTTTTTCACCAATGAAAGTTCAAAGATAGATGAACATTATAAAGTTTGAATGAAGTTTCAAAGTGAAAGTATGACGGAGTAATAAGAGCTCAAAAAAGTTAACTGTGAAAAATGGGACCTTTCTTCCATCGACTCTCATTATAAAGGATGTAAAAAAAAGTTTAAAAGTTAAAAAGTATAAAAAGTATAAAACTTTGTAAAAAGTTGTATGCAAGCCACAATCACTTCAAAGAGCTGAACAGTTTGAAGTTTGAACTAAATTTCTAGCATAAAGTATGTGGAAGTAGTAGTGTGTCAAAAAAAAGCGGCGGAATAAAGAAGCGGAATAAATATAGGCTGGCAATAACTAGTGTGTGCTCGCTGTAGCGAGCCCACAATAAAGTGTTACAATTACAAGAGTCTGGTTGCCTGTGGGCAACCACACTAATAAACCAAAATATATTATATTGATACAATAACAGCATTATTTTAGCACATTAATCGACCGCTTTTATGACCCATTGAAGCATCCACAGGTCTCCCTCTGCGCATCTAAACCATTTACAGCAATTGGGGGGCAGGATGTTAAGGACCATCTCGTTTGGGATTGGCTTATACGGTCATCTCAACTAGGGGTTTTTTGCTCCCGATCCGATTTGGTTTTGAGACCGATATCGATCTTTCCCGATCCGATCTTTATATTTTATATAACACAATAGCAAATGTTTTCATCATAGGTGTCTTTCACGCCTCTGAGTGTGACTAGTCTTTGTTTGATGATCTCTGACTGGGACCAGAAGGAAAACAACTAGCATAAACACAACAGTTTTTAGAAAATCTCATTGTGATCACCCGATCCGATACAACCCTAATCTCAACCAATCACAGTGACTTTAGACACGTCTGGTATCAACAAGGAAGTGTATTAAATTTCACTTTTAACCATTCCCTCTACACTAAATATAAAACCAATCAAAATAACAATTTTAACCATTAACCACTTAAAACCTATTTTGTTGTACGTCAACAAATGCAAATAGCAGATCCACCGGGGTGTGGCGTCCAGTGTGTTTCAGCCCTGAGAGTGAAGGTGTGTGTGTGTGTGTGTGTGTGTGTGTGTGTGTGTGTGTGTGTGTGTGTGTGTGTGTGTGTGTGTGTGTGTGTGTGTGTGTGTGTGTGTGTGTGTGTGTGTGTGTGTGTGTGTGCACACACTTATTAGCAGTAGGGTAGGGAGGTAGGTATACTGACACCAACAAGATAACACACTGACCCTGAAACACAAAAGCCACAGGCATTATTAGGATGTTCTCTCTCTCTCTCTGTGTGTGTGTGTGTGTGTGTGTGTGTGTGTGTGTGTGTGTGTGTGTGTGTGTGTGTGTGTGTGTGTGTGTGTGTGTGTGTGTGTGTGTGTGCGCGTGCATGAGTGCGTGTGTGTAGGGTGTGATGTTGTGACTTTCTGTAAGACGATTGTGTGTGTGCGTGCGTGCGTGCGTGCGTGCATGCGTGCGTGCGTGCGTGCGTGCGTGCATTGCCTGTCAAGTACAGTACTGCCTGTGTTATAAGGAGAAGTCAGTGTCTGTATGTTTGGACATGTCCATGCATTATGAGTGTGTAGTGGTGTCAGTGTGAGATTCCATGTGAACATGTCAATGTGTGTGCACTTCAGAGTATGTGTGTGTGTGTGTGTGTGTGTGTGTGTGTGTGTGTGTGTGTGTGCTCGCGCACGTACGTGTGTGTTCCTGTCTGCTCTGTTGTTCCCGGTGTCATCATTGTATGGTGTGGGTGTGAATATGATCAGTTAAGACTCTTGTCTGTGCTGTCACGTTTCCTGTAGGCCACACCACAACAGAGAAAAAACGGAATACAGGCTCCCACACAGCATATTTTCTGCTTGGAAACACAAAGTACACCAAGACAACATAGTTTTTAAGACATTGTTGAGCTTGGGAAATGTTAACTCAACTAACCGTTATTGCTTTAGTTTTTATCATCTATTCACAGACCTGGTACATGGACTATTGGCCTCACCACTAAGGAAGTTGACCATTTGATGCCTTGACCTATGGTTCATTTCAAAAGGGGGTTTGGGGTCTGCGATTCCCTTCCTGTGCTGATCTTCCCAGCCATGCAGTTCAGGTATTTTAACCTGCTAACGTCTTGTCACAAGCCTTTTTAAATCCTTCTTAACCTTTGTCAACACGTCTCTTCTCTTCTCAATTAACCTGAAATGTCAAGCATACTACAATGGGCCTGATTCACTAAGCCGGTCGTAAATAACGTGTAAATAAAGTGACTAAAGGAGGGTGTATTTTATCTAAGCAAAAACTGCTGTACATTCAAAATATGGACGTAAACAGCTTAGTGAATCGGACCCAGTGTGTTTTTAGGTAGACGAAAGAATTGCGTGGCTTTTGGAGACATTTTAGATGGGCGTGCCGTGATTATTTTCCCTCCTAAAACATGATCATCAGGTACTACGATTATACTATAGGAGGCTAATTAACTGTTAGCCGTTAAGGGGGGGAAAAAAGCTATTTTACCCATTAAAACAATTATTAAAATGAAATGAACAGCCACAACGTTACGTGCATTATCGTGAACACATGCACACACTTTCCCAGTAAGTCCCCAAGCCTCCACCGCATCGTTGAGTTTACCTACCAGGTTGTCTGCAATGTGTCTGTCGCGCATACTCTGTGTCAATAAGACGTCTGAATTAACGTTCCACTCCTCGCCAATATAGTGGCACATAATTGTCAAATAGCTCTCTCTGCGGTGAGTGCTATATCCAACAGTCGAGCCACATGCACAACTCCAGTAGCCAGTTCATGCGCGTGACAACAGGTGACGCAGACAACGCAATGACCACCATCCCGTGCCATCGGTAGGTAAAATTAATTTTTAAATAGCCTACATACAGAGATGCAATGACAGTTGAGTTGACCAAAGCCCCCCAAAAGCTCTGGAGTGTAGGGTGCCCCGTGAGCTCCACCGACTGTGCTGAGCTGCGGCTGCTGCTACTCTGTTCACGATTGTGAAAGGTACATTCACACAACTACTGTACACTACGGTACGGCGCTGTTCATATAGACCAAAACACAGTTTAAGCTTGTTTTCACCGGCGCTTCAAACAGTTTTTGTTTTTTAATCGGTTCACTATTAGCCATCAGTGTTTATTGGTTAACAATTTCTTAACGGCAAATAGCTAAAGGTTGTCGGTTGGTAACCCCTAGCTCAAAGACAAAAAGTAATTGTATAAGAACCCACAAAGGGTGAAATGCACACCTAACCGTTCCAAAGCAAATAGAGTCTCTGTACTATTTGCATGTATTTCAATTAGGTAATATGCATACATATTGCACCAAAACAGGCACTTTCTATGCAAATGAGCCTAATTGCAAAAACAGTCCGAGTCACAAACACCAACACTAATAGCCACACATAATGAGAGCGAAAATTATTAGCGTCTTCAGAGTTGGTAGTAACTGAAGCGCAGTGATCATGGCAGCCGTGTGCTTGTAAGGAATCCTTATGCCAAGTGTGATCGTGAGCAGATATTTCAACACTCCAGTAAAGGACTTTCAAACTCATCTCAGGTCCAGGACCAGACTGTTTGAAATGTGACTTTGTGCAGACTGGAATACGGATGCTGTCATATTGTCGACCACAACACACAAAACATTAAGGGTAGCCTTACTAGCCTATTGATGTCAGGTCTAGGACTAATTGGGAATGTGTATTCCACAATTTTGGTTCCATTCCTTACTCCGTGCCACGTGACGTGTGTACGAAGGCTTTCGCCCTGCAGTGTCCAAGCAGCCATGTCACACCAACATTTTGATCAATAATATAAGCTTAGTGCCTCTACTTACACAAGCTAGGCTGACCCCCATCCACCCTGATCATGAGCACAGAACACAATTTCATACACACACAAAATGCCACATTCTCTGGAGGCCACTTAACATGGACGGCCTCTGTCTTCATCAGCTCATCCTTGAGCCCCCAAGGGATACGCGCACACGCACAAGCACACACACACACACACACACACGTGTATGTGTACGTGAGCACGGAAAGCTGCAACACGGTAACTCTGTCACTTTGACGTTTCGGACGCGGGAAGGCGCGGACCCCCACACGGTACAGTTGCACCGCTCACTTCACACAGGTGTGACTTTTTCCTATTTCAAACCTCTCAACCTCTTAAACCTCTCAACTCACTTACCCTACACCCCCCCCGCCCCCGTCTCTCTTATTGCAGGATGTGCGCTCTCTCTCTCTCTCTCTCTCTCTCTCTCTCTCTCTGACCCACCACTGGGTGCTCGTCATCCCCCTGGCATGAGAAGAACATGAAAACATGTTGAACAAGACAATAGCAATCTAAATTAATCTGATTCCTCCTTTTTATAATGAGTCACCCTGATGTTGTTGGCTATTATTCTTTAGCTGTCATCTCTCAATTGCTAGCATGTTGCGTGACACGTCTTGTAGTCTGACTTCGTTATGTGCTACAGCCCACAGTTCCATAAATTGATAAGGAAGATGCTCAGGTGTATTGGCTTTGCTGTGAAACATATAGATTTTTGAACAGTAGTCTTGTTGTTGCCTTTCAGATGCCTGTTTCAGAGTAATATGCATGATGTGTTTGTCTTGACCAGAGTGCCAGTGCTAGTGCAGTGCATGCACTTAGAGAGCCTGTCTAACCTGTTTACTGTCATTTTGTTGTGTGTGGAATTTGTGGATGCTTTTGTTTGAACCTAAACCTATGTACATTTAGTGTCGTTTCATGAAGTCAAACGACACGCTAATTATAATCCAATAATGAGCTTGTGAAATTTTGTACCGGTATTAGCATATTTTGATGCCATGACAACTTATTTGAGGGGCGCTAGCCCTTCCTATGCCCATGCAGCTTTGAGTGTCTGTGTGTACCACGGAAATGATTGGATTCTTTGAGCATGGAATGTGATGTGTGATGATGTATGATGATACACGATCACACAAGTGTGATTCTTTTTACTATCTATCTATCTATCTATCTACAATCTACTACTGAAAATCTGAGTACTTCCTTCCGGGAGGCGGCCTTTTTTCCGACAGCATTCTAGCCGATGGGGCAACGATCCGATCCGCAGCGGGGGGACATTCGCTGTGATGCGAAAAAGCGATGGTCCGACATGCGCTGCTCCCGTGCTTGCGGTTAGGGTTAGGTTAGGATTGAGGTTTCGGATCAATATGCTGTCGGAAAAAAGACCTGCACCCCTTCCTTCCACCCCTAGTTAAATTTTCACACTGCAGACATGGGGGGACACAGGAACACCCCCACGAGAGCACACACCTTTACTTGTTTGGTGGGGGTAATAGATGTTTTCAGGAGGGTCCAAACATGGCTCCCCTCCCCTCCCCTCACTTGCCTAATCATCATCATTACAGCCGTTTGAAAAACTGTTTCCAAACAGGCAATCAAAGCCTGTCGCGATAATTAGCGGAGGGGAAGACATCTTTGTGAGCGTGTCTCCTCTCCTCCTCTCATCACCACCAATCTCAGAACACAAATCAGATCTTTCCGTCAGCAGAACACACAACCTGTAGTGTGTGTGTGTGTGTGTGTGTGTGTGTGTGTGTGTGTGTGTGTGTGGTGCATTGTTCTGCCGGAGACAGCTTGACTGAAAACAAACTGACAAGAACCATTTCAAGCAGAAAAAAGAAGGCGGCGCGCGTGCGTAGAACAACAACCTGTCAAGACCCAAATGCCTCTAATTTTTCTGTCATCTGCCATCCGTTTAACGAGACGAGGACATGGAGAGAGGGAGGAGGGAGGGAGATGATACAGAAGAAAGGAGAGGAAGAGTATCAGATGCGTCTTTTTTTCCCCATTTCAAACCTCTCAACTCACTTAACCGACCCCCTCTTATTGCAGTGTGTGATCTCTCTCTCTCTCTCTCTCTCTCTCTACCCTAGCTATATATGCCTCAGACAGCGGAGGAACCAAGTGTGTATTTGTAGGTGTCAGGGGAAGCAGGGTAATAAGCACTTAGCCACTGGCCCCTGTCTTTTACAGGCCAAACCCACAGCTCTCTGCCTCCTCTCATTCCCTGTCCGGTCCCCCCCCCCGCACCCCCTGCCCACCACCCCTCTGTCCGTCTATTTATCTGTGTGTCTGTGCGCGCACACGTGTGTGTGTGTGTGTGTGTGTGTGTGTGTGTGTGTGTGTGTGTGTGTGTGAGCGCTCGCCCAGAGCAAAGGGGGAACAGTGTTTATAGTAAAAGGTCCTGTTCACTTTAATATGCCACATTATGCCAATGCTGGAGTCAGCTCTCATGAGAGTGCAGGCCGTGTGTGTGTGTGTGTGTGCCTAGACCCGAGTGTATGTATGTGTACAAAAATGTGTGTGCTACATTATGCAGGCTATGCATAACCTATCCTTGCGTGGTTGCACGCATGTTTGTGTGTGCTTGTGCCAGCATTGACATTATGCGAATGTCTTTCTCTCTGTGTGTGTGCGTGCGTGCGTGCGTGCGTGGCTGCGTGCATGCCCATTTGTGTGTGTACGAGGGTGTGTGTGTCCATGCTGTCATCTCACGTTCTCTCGCCCCTCCAGTGGAGCTGAGGATTGGCAGAGACAGGCGGATAGATGAAATATTTACCTGTCGCATCGCATGTTTAGAAAGAAAAACAGCTGCCTCTGTTCTGCTAATAAGCATCTCGTGTAAGGCCTATAGCTACAGTTGTATGTGGGGAGAGAATGACGAAGAGAGACAGAGATACAGGAAGAAAGACAGAGATCTGCCAAAAGGTCTGAATCAGCATAGTCACTGTGACCTCAGTCCAGTTCAGACCAAGCTAACATCATGATGCTCACAAAACTATTATCTACAAATAATGAGTTGCCACTGGCAACGGTTCACTCAGTTTCATGTGTGACTGGCAAGTGCTGGAAGCTTTGAAATAACTTGAACAAGGCTGCAAAATAAGCGACTGCTGCCTGAGATGCCTTTGAGCAACGTATTCAACCTCCCTGTTATGCGCATGTCATAATAAGTTTCGCTATTCTTTTTATTTTTGAAAATGTTAAAATGTAACAGATTCTTGTATTATTTTTTTATTCTTTCTATTTTATAATGAGATGCCCCAAAGGGACACCAATTCACCAGTTCAGTCCCCAGCAGAGCACTGAGTCTGTATTGGGCAGACTGCATGAAATATGCAACTGTTCTATAGTAATGCCACTGTGTAAATGGAAACAGGTAAGGTCTGTAAAACTCCTTGTGTGTCCAACGATTCTGAACCAGTGCCGTTTCTACGGGGGGGCACTAGGGGGCGCTGCCCCCCCAGATAGACTTTGTGCCCCCCCAGTCCAGAACCCTACCCCACCATTATTTTTAATGTTTTACAGGTTTAAAATATAATGTGTTATTCATGTTCTTTGTGTTTATAATAAATTTACATTTTCTAATTAATTCATAGTAATAAAAATGCAATAATAACAAGTACACTGGCACCTATAGTCGGTGCACCTAGTCGGATTCGTTTTGATGCAGCGCACCAAAAGCTACGTCATTACCTGTGTGACTTCAGTCCATGCTTCAGTCACAGTGAAAACAAACCCAAACCGGTAAAATTGAATCATGGATATTAGGAACTGGCTCAAAGCCAAAACACCAAACTCTATAAACCCACCAGCACCTTCAGAAAGGCAGACTGATGACGATACTGAAACCAACACCATGTCGCCTGTTGTTGTTAATATTGCGGGGAGTCGTTCGAGCACCGAGCACTACTAAATGCACAACGAAATTCGGTCGTCGGATGGGGTTCGCGAGTGTCGGATAGCATTATTCCAGTGAGGCAGAGGGCTGCTGTAGCAACTTCCACAGCAGCAGCTCAACTTTCGGACCTCCACCACCACCGCATGCTTCTCCACCAGAGGTTCTTGGTTCTGGCACACCGTCACTGAATCAGGTAAAACGGGACAAATACCCAAGTAGCCTTCATAATGGCAAACGTGCAATCTGCAGACGCGCAGATCCCCCCCCCCCTTTGCCTCCCGACATAAATACACTATATAGACTTGTTGTTTTTGGTTGGTGCATAAACTTTTACTCATATTCCCCTACCGTGGAGATGGCCACATATAAAAGACACTATAAGCCTAAATGCTCAACTATTTGTTGGTGATTAATGGTTGGTGCATAGGCTATAGTCTTTTTTTCTACTTTCCTCCCGCCGTGGAGATGCTCATTGTGTTCATTGTGTTGTTGGTGCGATGCGATCGTGTTTCCACATGACAGTATATAGGCTATGTTTGTTTGTTTGTTCTGTTG
Organism: Protomyctophum bolini; assembly: GCF_963924005.1. Taxonomy (NCBI): domain Eukaryota; kingdom Metazoa; phylum Chordata; class Actinopteri; order Myctophiformes; family Myctophidae; genus Protomyctophum; species Protomyctophum bolini. Next base: position 9,379,350 of record NC_137884.1, on the reverse strand, counting down.
GCTACAATAATTAGGCTATATTATTTGTTTTGGTGTATAATTGGAACCTATACTTGTAGCCCTTCTCCAAGCCTTTTGTGTTGTTTTATTGTATAGGCCAATGTGAGAGCTTAATTGCTATATATGGATGTGAACTTGAAAAATCAAGTGCCCCCCTTGGAAATATGAATGCCCCCCTGCTGATTATTCCCTGGATACGGCACTGTTCTGAACCCAAGTTCCAATTCCAAAGATGTATTTTGTATATATTATTTCAAGATCAGCACGTAGGGCCTAGATTAAAAATGTCATTCTAAAGGGGTGCTGTACACACTTAACTACAGCATGCCCTTACTGTATGGCTCAACAACAGCCATAACCACCCAAAATCCTCCCACCTCACTGAGATGGTTACTGAGCCACTATAAAAGGCAGGGGAACCCGGTGCTCATCTTGCAGAACGTGGCGAGTCTTGAGATAAGTGCAGCGTGATCCAGCTATTAGTCACTGTTCAGGCCTGGCCCAGTACGAGTCCAGTCGTTTTGTCCTTATATAGGGCAGGCGGGCTAGCGGCTGATCGTATAACACCCCAGTCAGACTGAGCCGCACAAAAACATAAATTAGACACAGACAACTGGCCTAGTCCAAGAAAACACAAGGCTAAGGCCGGCTGCTCCTATTCTGTCACACACACACGCACACGCACACCCGCACACACACACACACACACACACACGCACACACACACACACACACACACGCAGCGAGAGGGAGAGGAGAGCAAACAGGAACAATGTCAGACTATACAATATGTGTCTTTATAACAAATGCACATGCACACACACACATATTCATATCATTGTCCTGACACTGTTTGGTTCTGTAGCCAAGGCTGTTATTTTTCCCTCTCAAATAGAAAGAGGGTGTGTGTGTGTGTGTGTGTGTGTGTGTGTGTGTGTGTGTGTGTGTGTGTGTGTGTGTGTAGAGCCCCCTCATGGCCCTCCGATGCTCCTGTCCCCTCACCTCCTTGACTTGGACACTTAATCAATGCACTGGAAGTGGCCTTTAACACACAATCTAATTATATGGAAATGAAGGCAGGCTGTGGACTCGATGCTAAGTGAGCCAGTACACACACACACGCAAGTGTGCGCAGTCGTGCACACACACACACACACACACACACACACACACACACACACACACACAGATGACACAGAGCATGGCACACGTGCACACAAATAGCAGAAAAATAAACACACCAAATAAAATAAAACATATATAGAATAGAAGGGAAAAGGCAGACAAAGTGATGATCATATCAACAAAAGGGCCCCAACCATATATATATACTGTATATATATGGAGGCTGAGAGGCTTGCAACGTAAGTGATTGCTAATAATAAAACACACGTGCAAACAAACACACACAACTAACTGTATAACTCAAACAAATGCAGATGCCCTGTCCATTCTGGTGCCTGTTGCGGTTTATCATTAGCTCTCTGACACACCATCAGCAACACAACAACATGTAATGTGTATTCATGCGAGTGCGTCTGAGAGAGACAAGGACACAGAGTGTAAAGATGGTATACTGTAGGATGTATGGTTGTAGGGTCACGCTGAAATGACCATTGGTGGGTTTGCCGGTTTGACACACAGCAGCGGAATCCGCCTAAATTAAAAAAAGGAAAGTCTATATCTATTTAATTCTGTGTCCTATCCCACTGATGTGGTTCTCCAATTATTTTTTGAATAATACAAATGACTTCTTCCAGTTAGATATAGCTCTTAAATTTCACGTTGTCAGTGGAATATTACCGGCACTCATTGACACTCATTAATATCACCACATACATGCAACAGTTTTGTCTCTCAATGCTCAGACATCTCACAGCTGACGAGATATTTCATTAACGACTGCATGGAACTCTATGCTGGATAGTTCCAGTATAGGCCGAGTGCATCAGACTAGGTAGGGGCCAGCATGACTTCTACGGTGTCGGCTTCTCTCCCTCCTTATTGTCAATGCAAGACATAGTAATGTTGAGTGTTCCTGACAGCGCTGAGAATTTAGCAGTAGCACTCAGAACACCAAGTGCGAGAAGTTACAAATATTTTAACTTTTAGCAGAAGCAGTAGCGTGCCTATAGGAATGAGTTTCTGGGAGTCTCACAACTCCAACGACAGCCCATGCTGCAGTGGCGTTCCTCAAGCACCTGTTCAGCACAGCTAACTAAAAATAGAGGTGCCCACGGGACACCTGAGGTGAGCGCTAATAACGTTTGCAAACAATTGTTAATGAATGCTAACGGCATGAAGATACTCAAAGCATTATTCAGCCAGGGACAGGTGAATAGATATGGAGCCTACCTTGTAGTGTGCACTGCTATTTGGTAAGACATTAACAAATTCGGAGTGGAGGATGCGGAGGAATTAAGCTGGATGCCATCCTGTAGAACCCCCCCCCCCCCCCCCCCCCATCCCGTCTGTGATGTGCTATAGCCTCGTTGGGACTATAGGAGCACTAGGTTCACAGTCCTTTGTGCAATATAGCCTCCAGACTCCACAACCAAGCCTGACCTCAGATGACTCCTGACTCCTGGTTGACTGTGGCACATGGACTGCTGGGAGGATGTACTATACACTACAGAACCATGACAGGACAACTGTTGTGTCCTATCCCATTTGTATCCCATTATTCACTGTTGATAGACTTTATATTATTCAAAACAATACCTAATGTTGCAGTAAAAATGCCTACTGTTGCAAAACCTAAATGGACCCCTGATCTAAATGGATCAGATGTGTGTGTGTGTGTGTGTGTGTGTGTGTGTGTGTGTGTGTGTGTGTGTGTGTGTGTGTGTGTGTGTGAGAGGGAGAGAGAGAGAGAGAGAGAGTGAATGACAGAAACAGAAAAAGGTCATGATTGAGTCAAGCAACCTGACAGCTGTCAGTTGAACTCATTTCAGCTGAGGAACGCACACACACACACACACACACACACACACACACACACACACACACACACACACACACACACACACACACACACACACACACACACACACACACACACACACACACACACACACACACACACACACACACACACACACACACACACACACACACACACACACACACACACACCTGACAGTACAAGGCTCATGCTCACACTCTCAGTCCACACACACACACACACACACCTGACAGTACAAGGCTCATGCTCACACTCTCGGTCCACACACACACACACGTCAATTAGGAGACATGGAGACCTGAAGTGCAGTGGATTGATTGGGTCGTAGATTTGCTCCCTGCAGCCACTGTCAGAAACGGACCAACTATACGCAGGACACCTGACATCCCACATCCTCTCTTTCCCACACACACCTCTGCAGTAGGATCGTCTGGTGAGAAACAATACACATCCGCAGGTGCTACAAGCACAAACACACAAACACACACACCCGCACACACAGACATATCTGACAAGACCTAGCACCCACTCAACATCTCTGGAACCTATGTTAACCTGCCTTCCCCCAGAGACAGACAGACCCAGAATCAGAAGCACAACCCACATACAGAGAAAAAGAGATGAGAGAGAGAGAGAGAGCGAGAGAGAGAGCGAGAGAGAGAGAAAGAAAGAAAGAAAGAAAGAAAGAAAGAGAGGAGAGAGAATAACAGAAAACAAACACAAGCAATAGAGCTAGAAATACAGGGAAATAAAAAAGGTAGCAGGTGGACCACGGACGGACAGACAGACAGACAGACAGACAGACAGACAGACAGACAGACAGACAGACAGACAGACAGACAGACAGACAGACAGACAGACAGACAGACAGAAACAGAGGATGAAAGAGGCCACGATGATGCTGGACACATCATTACCCAGTTCAGAGAGAGAGAGAGAAAGAATAAAGAAACGACAGAGGGAGAAATAAAAGGAAATGGGTTACGGAAAAGGGGTTGGCCCACGATAACAATACAACAAAAGAACAGAGACTTTAAGAGAGAGTGAGCGATAGATTGAGCGAGACAAAAAGGGCATGCTGATATGCTGAGATGTGAAAGAGAGAGAGAGAGAGCGTTAAGCATATTCATTATGAAAAGGTGGTTAGATTGTCTTGGTGTCCTATCGGGCAGCATCAAAACCTGCATGTCATCGGGAGGGGGGGAACTACAAAGTGGATCCCGAAGCCTGCAGAAGGGAACCTTTTTGATCACACTAATTAAAAGCCATTTTGTTTTAAACAAACAGACACAAGTCTAATTGGCTCTTTTCCATGAGAAAGAGAAGGATGTTGAAAGTAGAAGAACACACGGAGGAGGGAGGAAGGAGGGGTGATCAGAGGGCTGAGTTCAGCCAGACACGCACGCACACTGACATCCATACACAAAAAGCTCACAATGATTGAATGAGACCCACCAAAAAAATTTAATAAGATGATTACAGGTGTAGGCATGCGCACACAAACACACACTCACAGTCCCACAGACAACCAATGAACAATTACATATTGTAGTATTCTACAAAAGTAACAATTCCGGGCTTTCCTGCATTGAACTGTCAGTAGAAGATGGAAGTAAATAAAGTAGCCTTGGGACACAACGGTTGGTGAGCCACGTTGCCCATAGGGCAGGAGCCTATCTACTGTTTCTGTAGCGTGAGGCAGCTTGAAGCACACCCCCCAGCCATAATGTACAAGTAAGTACACCCCCGGGACATTACGCTAGCACGTTGCAGGGAAGATGGAAGTGCTACTATACCACTTGAAAACAGATCTACAAGAGCACAATTCTGGTAGATCGGCGACATTCTGATACAACAAAGTATGCAGGGTAGTTAACCTAACCTAGGCTCCGCAGCAGGGCGGTGCACTCAGATCTGGTGGGTGCTGAGCCCAGCCCAACTCAAAGCATTCTGATTAGGTTCTGGTGGGTGCTGAGCCCAGCCCAACTCAAAGCATTCTGATTAGGTTCTGGTGGGTGCTGAGCCCAGCCCAACTAAAAGTATTCTGATTAGGCCACAACGAAGCAGTGTGACACCAGCAGGCTTCCTGCCACGGAAACGGAAAAATCTGTGCCGTGATGGACACCTTGAAGCCTTGTATGATGTTGAGAGACCAAGCAGCAAGAGCTCAAAGCTCCCAAAAGGGACATGACAGCTGTTGCACCACAATGATGACAAAAGCAATGGTAAACTAATTCCATACTCAGAGCAGCCTCTATGTGGAAGTGCAGAAAATCCTGCCATTTTACTGCATCGTCTTCTGCATTTAATTATATAGTCATTAGTCATTATGTAAACTTCTTTCCAACTAAACGTTAAAGTTATTTTTGATTGCACTAGTGTATTTTAGCATGTGTTTCTGGACAACTTCTGAGAAGTGTGAACATTATTTTTGTCGCGAATGTCTGCCCAATGCTCGCACCAAAATCAGGCAGGCACTGGAAATGTATGTGTGCGTGTGTACGTGCGTGCGTGCACATGCACAATGAATGAAACATGGTATCTACTTATATAATTCAAATTATACTTGTGTAATGGGTACTGCACTAAGTACTCTGACAACGGGTACAACAGGTCTAAAAACTCTCTCCTTACTGGCCTACCGGCAAGTCCGGCATGCACATGCCTCTCCAATTGATCCAGTATGCCACAACATGCTTGGTCTTCAACCAGCCAAAATTCTCACATGTCTCCCCCCTTCTCTGCGACTTCTCTGCGACTGCCCGCAGTAGAGTAGAGTACAAAACTCTGATGATGGCCTTCAGTTGACGTATGACAATGGTCAATGTTTCAACCTAATCCTATTCACCTACTGTAGATCCCACTGTTGTGACATGCAATCAGTAATCGTTGTTCTGTATTTCTCTGAAAAATCCTGCCGCAAAACAATGATGTAAAACGTGTCATTTCATGTCAACGAATGTACGGAATAGAGGGTATGCACATGCATAAAGCAAGTGGCAAATCGAGTGGCAAAGTGAATGCCATAGTGAGTTTAACGTCGTTTAATGCAATCAGATTTTTTTCTGTTGGGAAGTCGTTTTTTGCCACTCAGTAGGCGTTCCCAAAGATGGTCTATTTATGAAGATGGGCCAACTTCATTGGAGCCACTACAGGCTAAATGGTACACAAAGCCTACAAATGGTCTCCTAAATATAGTAGGCGTGGTTTGCTTCTCCCGCTGACAACAACACTGACAACGTCATGTGGAGCATTGAGAGCACTATATGGCAAATGGCAAATGCCATTTCCCAAATCATCCCCCATCAACCAAGAGTCTAAGACAGTTATGGAAAATTATATTATTAAGCATTGGAACACACATTTTATTTGTTTATTTATGTCCATTCATTTCACGTTATGTGAATATTATTAATATTCACATATTGTCATCTTAAATATGGGGCCAGAGCCCCCTATGTGTTGTCCGTCAAATTGCAGATGGACAGAGAGAGGCTTCCGGACTCATCTCAAATCTTGCGAGAGTTTGTTACTGGGATAAAGAAATGTCATTAACAAAGTAGATTTTCTCCTGATTTCTCTCGCTAAAAGAAGCCATTTTACTATGAATATCTTGTAAATATTGTGTGCCTTGTGATGATGGGTCAGTGACCATAGAGTTAAGGAATGGTTCAGAAGCTGTTTTCACGTTCATTCTCCCATTGGAAATGAATAGACTCCAACATTCTTCCCGTCTCCTAATAATGTTACCACCCACCTCACGCAGATACGGGGAAGTAAAGCAAAGTTGGCCTCTCTTGCTAATTTTCCTCTTGGGCGTTCCCGCATAACGTCTGGGTATGATGATGATGTCACACGCATGATGATGTCACACGCATAACGTCCATATATTCTTGAAGACGTGAAATGCTGACATCATCATTACGCAACATCAACATTTTGAAATAAGGGGTACATCCATAGAATTGGATATTTTAGGATTTAGGAGAATGAAATGAAGGTATGGAGCTTGCTGAGAACTGCATGGTTGCAGCGGGGACCATTGCGTCACTTCTCGGGTGGGCGTTTGGGATCCGCACTCCCAGGCCTCCAGGCCCACATGAGGCACCTCCCGCTCCTGCTCACCACAACCGGTGGCGGTTACGTGGTCTACAACCTGTACGGTCGGTATCAGGACCGCCGGCTGGCTGCGCGGGGCATTGAAGTCCCACCTCATGTGGCGAGCGACTTGCAGGTGGCGTTGTTCAAGTCCTTTCCTACCAGGTTGCTGTCGAGGACATGGGGGCGTCTGAGCCAAGTGGACTTGCCCACATGGCTTCGGAAACCAGTTTATAGTCTCTATAGCTGGACCTTTGGCGTCAACATGCAGGAGGCAGCAGTAGAGGACCTGTGCCACTACAGGAACCTGGGAGAATTCTTCAGAAGAAAACTGAAACCTCAAGTCAGACCAGTCTGTGATGCTCACTGCATGACCAGCCCAGCGGATGGCACAATTCTTAATTTCGGTCGTGTTCATAACGGTGAAGTTGAACAAGTTAAAGGCATCACTTACAGCCTGGAGACTTTCCTTGGATCTTTGACCTGGACAGACATGAACAAGAACAAGACAGCCACTAGTTCCTACCAGGACCTGCTGGTGACTCGGCCAGGCAATGAGTTGCATCACTGCATGGTTTACCTCTCTCCTGGAGATTACCACGGTTTCCATTCACCAACCGACTGGACCATAACGCACAGGAGACACTTCCCTGGGTCTCTAATGTCGGTCAACCCAGGTGTTATTCGGTGGATCAAGGCGTTATTTTGTCACAACGAGCGGGTGGCTCTCAACGGCACCTGGCGCCATGGCTTCTTCTCGCTCACGGCCGTCGGGGCAACAAACGTAGGGTCCATACGGGTTTACTTTGATGAGGATCTGAGGACCAACGCGCCACACTACCACAAAGGCTCATACAAAGACCTCCACTTTAATGTGGGTGGAAGGGAGGGTGTGACCATGTGCAAGGGGGAGGAGCTTGGGGAGTTCAACCTGGGCTCCACTATTGTCCTGCTCTTCGAGGCACCACGGGGCTTTACCTTCAACGTAGAGGCCGGGCAAAAGGTCCGCTTTGGGGAGCCACTGGGAACGCTGTGACAAATGACAGAACCGATGGAGAGACTCGGAGGGCGAGAGAGGGAAATGTTTACCAGTGTATTTACATTTTCATGTCTATAAGAGGGTGTATGTGTGTGTCTGCCTCTGTCCGGAGCTAATCTTGCAATGAACTGGACCAATCAGTGACACGTTTGTTGTTCAATCAGCAGTAGACCAACCTAGTACCTCCATGCCTTTCTTTTGAAATGTCTACAATTGACTGAAATTAGAGTGGTGCCCATTGGGCACTGGCCTACTTGGAACGATGCAAGTTGGAAATGCATGCCCCACCCCGTTATTATGTATGTGTCCCTTTTATGCCCATATATGGAGTTCTTGTAACAATGGAAGTTGGAGATCCATGCCCCACAATACCCGTTGTACCCGTGTCAATATATGGAGATTTATGTAACTGTCTCCCTGTGTTCCTATATATGGAGTATGTGTCAGGCATGCCCGAATATGGAGTGTTGTGATGTCAGAACAGCCCAGCTCCATATATGGAGCCTGGACAGGGGCCCTGTCCGGAGCCCAGGCAGGGGCCTTTGTGGCGGTTCTGGACAACCGTGGGTCGTCTGCACTCCCTGTGGGGGGTGTGGAATGCGTGTGTTGAATTTGAAGTCGGTGGGGCGAACGGTTCTCAAGTTACATGCAGTACAGCCGTACACACAGACAGACAGAGACGTGGTGCATTTTATAGATTTGGATTTTAGAATGGATGGAAGTCAATAGGGTATCAGCTCTTAAATGGTAAATGGTGCATTTATATAGCGCCTTTATCCAAGGCGCTTTACATAGATTGTGCATTACATTCACCCATTCACACACCGATGGCAGCGGAAACCATGCAAGGCACCAACTAGCACATCAGGAGCAATTAGGGGTTTAGTGTCTTGCTCAAGGACACTTCGACAGTAACTCTGGGGGAGCCCGGGTTCGAACTGGCAACCTTGTGGTTCCCATGCAGGCACTCTACCCCTGAGCCACCGCCGCTCTTACTGAAACACTGCACAAATGTAGATATGACTGATGTCATCAGACTATGACTTCATCGATGTCACTGAATACGTTATAAAAGTGTTCTTCGTTGTAGGTTTTGCCTACAGCGCTGTCACGATTAGTTTAATTTTGGGACGATATTGTGCAGAAGTGATATTAAATTGTCAATATTTTGTGAGTTCCAATCCGCGCCTCAGGCCTATGGCAGGTTGCAGGAGGAAGGAAGGCACTGGAGCAACTCAGACAGTTTAAGCCCTTATTTTATTATGCAAGTAAAAAAGAGACAACGTTTCAATGTATCAGTCCCATCTTTGTCAGGTCATCCTGACGAAGATGTGACTGATACATCGGAACATTGTCTCTGGTATGAGTCTGGTATGACCCGGCCGGGGATCAAAGCCCTGACCTTCCAGTCTCAGGGCAGACACTAAAAACAAGGCCACTGAGCTGCTAAGGCAAGCGATGGTAATGTTAAGCTAATGATAATTACATAACATACTCATTTGATAACATTCTTATCTCTTACCCAATCTACGAACATTTTAGTTATTTGGTCTGATGGTCTGTCATTTGGTCCAGAATAAATCACTCTCTGCCGATTTCTGAGCGTCTGCACCTTTGTTAAATTGATCGTCACACGTACACACGTACACTCACACACTCCTCTCTCTCTGTCGATCTAATTCATTTGTCTCATGTCGTGCAGCTGCACCTAGTTTCTCCCGGCGGATCCTGCCGGGAGCTGCATATGCCATAAAAAGCATAGGTGAGTTCCAGTCTATTCAAACTATAGACAGGCCTGCCCCAAAGTTATTAGTGCAACCACGCCGCCAGCAAAAACTAGAGTTCTCAACAGGCCCGAAAATTAAGGCCCGCCATCATCAAACCCTGTAGTCAAGAGAATGTCCCCGCTACCACCCTTAGATCTCCATATACTGTATGGAGCAGACCTGTTCTGACCTCATCAAACCCTGTACACTCAAAACATGCTCCTTATATGGCCAGTACAGAATTCATGGCATGTGGATCTGACCCCCCCATGCCAAAGCGCCAGCACTCGCCCAGCAGTCTGCTGTCAACGAGGCGGATGCGTGCATGCTTCTCGCCCTTAGGCGCCTTACTGGTTGTATACTCACATGTACCCAGTGAGCCATAGTTGGATATTAGACGTCTGCATGGTTTATGTATTGACCTAAATTCGCCGGGCTAGATTCAGTCTATAATTGCGAACGCAGTGAGCACTTACTATGAGACCTAGCAGATCATGTCTGTCTGTCTGTGTGTGTGTGTGTGTCTGTCCCGCTTTTGTGCCCATATATGGAGCTGAGTGATTACGTCACCATGACTCAGACGCAATAAGGAGTCCCCAAAGCAGCTATACGTCCAAAACCCAAATATGTACGAGCTGCGTTCGCTTCCCGCGTTTGCGCGTCTTACTGGTATATAGACAGATATTTGCCGATTGGATTTAATGCATTATTCCATAATAAATATTAATTAAAAGAATCAGACCAGTCTGAAGCGAGTGATGCAACAGCACCCGCTATTGGTACTCTAAACATCGGGACATATGTTAGGACATAGGGACATTGCTGTTGTTGCACCACTCAAAAAACAACTGTAAATCGAACTACTGATTCCCAGATATTGGACTAAAATAATTTGATTGCCATTGATCAATATGCAGTAAAGTCTCTATAAATGGTTATTATATATATATATATATATATATATATATATATATATATATATATATAGAAATTAGATCTCACTATTATAGCGAAATAATGCCGTTTGCATTAAAGATGAATCAATAATTTAGTTCTGGGAGTCCAGCTATAGTTAATGTAACTTGTACATTGTAATAATGGTGAAGATTAACTATAATCTAAACGGGGCTAAAACACATTTCCCTAAAATGTGCACAGGGATTCCTCCGTGCAGCATTAATTTACCTGTGTAACGCTGTGTAAAAAAAGTGTAAAAAAAAAAGGCAAATGGATTAATTTAGACCTACAAATAAAACAATTAGTTGAAATTTGAAATTGCATTCCAGAAAATTTATATACTGTACATTAATAAATACATATACACACAATGTCAGAGCGTTGTTGGTGTTATTGTGCAGACAACATGTTGCAAGGTGTTGTGTTGGTCAACATGTTCAGTTTCCGGTACCCAGCACTTGCCGGGTTATTGAATTCAATTGGCTTCATTGGCATGAGAAAACATACGTTTACATTGCCAAAGCAAAAAGTGGAACAATACAATACAATACAATACAATCACAACAAAATGTATGTACATTTGAAAGTCAGAATCTCCAATAAATCAATTTCTATGTACCAAGATCACTCGATGCAGATATAGTGAAGGAATACACACACACACACACACACACACACACACACACACACACAAAGATTAGTCGTTAGGGTGTTTGTGTTCCATTTGATATCCTTCTATCACAGCAGCTCACAAATCTTGCTGCTGTGTTTGCACATTGTTGTACTTCGCCCAGCAGATATGGGAGTTTTTTTTGTCTCTCTCCCTCACTGGTCTAACAGTAGGATGAAAGGATGCCTGGCCACTACTCCACGATGGGTGTGTCCACGGGGGTGTTAGAAGAGGGAAGGGGGGGGGGGACGGGACCAAAGGGTCATGGCTCCAAGGTCAGCTTCTCTCCAGTGGGAGTGCTGGGAGCAACCACGCCGGAAGACTCGTGGGGAGAGAGGAGGCTTAAGTTGTCTCTTCCTGTTTCACTTCGCTTCACACACACACAACCACAAATACACGTTGTAGACTTGTATCTCTGTATTTCATCTCTTTGTGCGTTTTATTTTTTTCATAAATGAATGCTCTATTTAATAATTCACTGTATGACAGTGTCATGCAAGAATAGCTAATCTACAAGCAATGAAAAGTATGAACAAGCGCTGGGGTGACCGGATAGCCGAGAGAGTAGCTAGGGCACGTACAGTTACAGTACCACATGGGCTCAGATGATTCCATAACCTGCCCATTTACTGCATGTCACTCTCCTACTTATTTCCTGTCTCTCTACTGTACCTATATATATAATAATAAAAGCCTCTGACTAAATAATAACTACATTGAGGCATTGCAAAACAGGTTCTCTTTTCCATTTCCTGAAAACGGTTTTGGACATACAAGCTTTCCGCCAAGCGATGATATACATAGGTTTTTTTTCAGCATACATACTAAGGAGTTTCCTCTGCTACAAAACTACAAGTTGCGTCTGTGAAATAATGCTTACAGCATAGACACCCCACTCATATATTCACATCTGTACACTATGCCCTCATTAACATACAAAGACTCTGCGTCAGTTAACAAATTCCTAGAGAATAGAATGTTGACTGTACGATAGAAAGTAGACCACCACCGAACACAGTCTCATTCTTCACCTCAAAACAATGGCCTGAATACAGTAGCTCTGGAATCAGAGCGTGCGCACACGCACACACACACACACACACACACACACACACACACACACACACACACACACACACACACACACACACACACACACACACACACACACACACACACACACACACACACACACAAATGCCATTTGCAATCCAAAAAAGGGTCTATATTCTCACACACACAAGGTCAATTGGACACACAAGTCACATGTAGGCCTACACGAATACTGTACATGTACACACACAATCAAAGAACACAAACATGTACAATCATGGATTATCCACTTCTCAATGAGTCCAACATGATCACACATGCACACACACTATAGGGTTTAAAAAGAGTAACATTATGTACAGAGAGAGAGAGAGCGAGTGATACCTAGATTATCACCCCATAGAATTGGGCTCCAAATCAGCACAAATCATTCCATACATTTGGGCCAGTTGGGCCCAATACCCCAACTAGTTTCTTTTTGGTGATTCAATGTTAACGCATATGTGGCCCGGCCCGTTTATCATCCATTCTTTAGGGTGAAAATACAGCACGAAACCCCATTCCAGCACCTGGCTCGGCGGTGTGCTGGAACCATTTCCCATTTCAGCCCAAACCTCCTGAGATCAAATCGCAATGGAGGTGCGGCATCAGAAGCGTACTTGAGCCACTAGAAGCACTGCCGAGCGAGCTAAAGCGGACATATACTGTAGTTGTGGAAGAGAACAATGTAATGGCGACCTGTGTGAGGGCATTTTGGAGCCACAAGGCTGTACAGGTGTCATACAGATGACACATGTATGAACAGGTCCACCATCTACTGTCGAGCATCTTTCCACTACTTTCCTTCTGGCATTCCAATTGTCTGCCTGGAATGGTAAAGCATCATGCATCCGATCACTACATCGACAATGCGGAAAACTCATGGATGAAGTGTTTATAATGTTTGCAAGCTGTGCATACATGTTGCAGCATGATACACACACAGTATAGAAAGTAGTTAAAGTGGATGTTTACAGGTTTCGTGTGAGTTTCTATGTTGAACAAGTCAGGTTTTTATACTGTATATAATGAATCAGGGCAGAGTGTATTCTACTATATGGATCCAGGTCAATATTTGCACGCGCACATATGAGAGAGAGAGAGAGAGAGAGAGAGAGAGAGAGAGAGAGAGAGAGAGAGATAGCTGTACTGTCTGCCCATTACAGGGCACTGAGACACAATCAGTAGAGGAAGGAGGAGAACGAGACAGGAATAGGGAGACACCGTCAGAGAGGAACGGAATTAAGCCACAAAGGAATTATGTTTCCTCTTGGTCTTGGCTCATATAATCTATTATTAATCCAATTTTTACCACGGACCCTTACATTTTTGGGTGGAACATTTTTAAAAATGGGGGGGGGGGGAGAGGAGAAATAAAGAAGAAAAAAAAAACATCACATTGAGCAAATTAATGAGGTAAACGTAATGATCTGAGATGATCAAAGGATATTGGTGTTGGGCAAAGTATAGCCACCAATTAGTAAAACAAGCGCAGGAGAGGGACTGAAATAAAATATGCACCAACGCGCCTGATGAGACGGAGGTCAGAGAGAATGGACTCATTTCACAAATGAAACACAGCACACGGGCCCCTGTGTGTGTGTGTGTGTGTGTGTGTGTGTGTGTGTGTGTGTGTGTGTGTGTGTTGGCATGTGTACGTGTTCAAGCATTGGGGAAGGCGCGTGGGGGTGTGTGGCTGTGTGTGTATGCGGGTCATGTTTAGTTTCCCCTCGGGCCTGCTAGCTGAGAGAGCGAGGGAGAGGTCCCATAAGAGCAGGAGAAGAGGATCTTGCTTTACTTTGATAACAATAATAAGGTAGCAAAGCATTCACACTCGCGCTCTCACTCACTCACCCTCCCTCTCTCTCTCTTTTTTTTTACCCTGCTTTGGCACAATGAGTATTGCCTCTCTCGTTTGATCCAAGAAAATGGCTCGTTATGTTTTGAAGAGTTTGACGCACAAAGCAAATGGGAAAAGTTTGTGTGAGGCCGACCCTGTCCGACTTGGACCATGGTTCATTAGCAAGACCTCAAGGGACAGACTTCTGCTTTTCTACTTTCTTATACTGTTATTGGGGTACGGTGGGTTGGCGGGTGGGGTACAGATGGATTATTGGCTTCATGACAACTTGTGAGTGTGCCGTGCATGCGTGTGTGCGTTAGGTTTGCCGTGCTGTTGAGTTTTCCCCACCAATTAATAAATGCATGTCAACACCGGTCATACAGAATTACAGATAACATCGGCTACTTTAAAATGAGCTGTTTTGACAGCAAATTTTGACTTTCGTTTTAGTCATAGTCTTTTGAATAGTTTATTTAGTTTTAGTCACATTTTTAGTGTCTAGTTTTAGTCGACTAAATATCATAAGATTTTAGTCTTTTACCATTTACCATTTATTTTACTTATACTGGATCTCTTGTCCACTAATCCCTTCCTAACATTTTAGTCTAGTTTTTATTATTATTACTAGAATTTCGGCCCCCTTCGGGGGCCTCATCCCAGTGTCGTTGCAGCGCAATATGGGAAGAAAGAAATTGCTGGAGTTGACAGACTCCACTTCATGTTTCAGCTGTGTTTTTAAACTCAGTAGTGTGGCCTGCACACAGCGCACACTCGCAATTGCAGCTGGAGGGCGACGTGACACACACACACGCCAACACACACAGAGCGATGTGTGGATAAATCACTGAGATTTGGGAAATGTGTTCTGAATGGGCCCTGAATATATGTGTGTAGGCTGCAACAATGATTTCATAAAGTGTAGTTTAGTTTGAACAGGCAACTAATGTAGTGATAGATTAATTGAATGGGCCTGAATAGATAGATAGATAGATTTCTTTATTTTTGACACACACACACACACACACACACACACACACACACACACACACACACACACACACACACACACACACACACAGAGCGATGTGTGGATAAATCACTGAGATTTGGGAAATGCGCACGCAAGCACAGAATGCACGGCGTTACAGGATTGTATAGGTCACCAGTTTTGGTGTGACACACACGGCTTCCACATTTAGCTTCATACTGGGTGAAAGTGTCGTTATATAGGCGAGTAATAATTGCGGCTGGAGGGCGACGCGACACACACACACACACACAGGGCGATGTAGTAAATATAGGCGAGTATTAATAATGTGCATGGATAGTGCGTGAGTTTGGGTTCAAATCTGCGCACACTCGCAATTGCAGCTGGAGGGCGACGCGCCACACACACACACACACGATGTGATTTGGGAAAAGCACTGAAAGAACAAACGATGCACGGGCGTGCAAGCGATTAAGCACGCACAGGCAAATGTTTACACACACACACACACACACACACACACACACACACACACACACACACACACACGATGTGATTTGGGAAAAGCACAGAAAGAACAAACGATGCACGGGCGTGCAAATGATTAAGCACGCACAGAAGCACGCACAGGCAAATGTTTGGAGAAGCTGAGAAGCACACGCATGCAACATGCTGTGATGACCTGTTTTGGTTTCTTTGCGTGACTGGCTCGCAAACGTTTGGCGTGTGGCGTGTATTGAGAAAGTGCGGAGCGTTTTCGTCGTGGCATGATGTATTCCAGTCCAGTTGTTGGCGGTGGCAAGCATGAGTCTTGTTTTTTCACTTTGTTGTTCACGTTGTTGTTGTTGTTTGTAGAGTGGGCGAGTCCGTTTAGTAGTACAGTGGGTCGGTCACACACAGCACAGAGGAGCAGTGAAAGGGGGAGGAGGCTCTGTGCTGGTGGAGAGTTTGGCAAACATGACGATTTTGACGTCACAGAAAGTTGTCCCATGGGATCGTGTGGTGATGTAAAACAATATTTATAGAGTAATTAAGACATTTCTTTCAATTAAATGTAGCCTATATGTATTCTGGGAGTGTGCCGAATTTATGTTGCATATAGAGATGTGTGGTAAAAGTGTGGTTCGGTCGGAGAAAGCTGTTGGATAAACGGCCACTGTGCTTATGTACCCCTGTCTATTAGGGTAGCAGTCTATTAGGGTAGCAGGATACTGTACTGCACTCCTTAGTATTGCACTGTACTGTAATGTTGTCCTCTGTACTGTACTTTACTGTACGTCTTTACTGTACTGTACTGTACTGTTGTTAGTGTTGTTATTGTTGTTTTTCTTATAATGATTATTATTATTATTGTTATTATTATTACATGCATTATTGTTCTGATGTGAGCTTGTTTGTAAATGAGTGAGTTTACAAAGAAGTTTATTGTTATTATTATTATTATGATTATTATTATTAGTATTGTTATTGTGATTATTACATGGATAATTGTTGTGATGTGAGCTTGTGGCTGACTCACTATCTAGAAAATAAAAACATGGCACTTCATTTAAAATAGGTTACAGACCCCTGTTATATGCGCTTGTTTTGGGATTATTTTTATAGACCTATTTACTTGTTTCTATGAGACATGGCAACAGCAGCGAAAGGCATCCACGTCTTTCTCTTGTGAAATGCTGAGATTAGAAACGACCATAATTATTTCATTTCTCAACCTTAAAAAAAAAAGAAAGACATCTCCATAATCCTTGGGAAGTGTGTGTAGCAAAAGTAGTCGGCATTGTCATGGTTGAAAGTATTCATGCAACACTGACGCTGTAAACTGTGTGATGCTAACGCGCTAACACCGTTAGCATGGTCTGTGTTGGTCAAAGGAAAAAGGATAGATATGAAACTACTGGCCAAAATGTCATACAAAACACAACAGCTAAAATCGGAATGTGATGGTGACCTATTGAGCACAAACAGACAATCATGATTTGCTTGCTGGACCTATAATTAATTTATGTGCATTACATTTCCACCTCGCACATATAAATCAAAAGCAAGATGGATGCTAACGCGCTAACACCGTTAGCATGTTCTGTGTTGGTCGGAAAAAGGATAGATATGAAACTACTGGCCAAAATAAATGTCATACTAAACACAACACCTAAAATCGGAATGTGATGGTGACCTATTGAGCACAAACAGACAATCATGATTTGCTTGCTGGACCTATAATTAATTTATGTGCATTACATTTCCACCTCGCACATATAAATCAAGCCACAGTGCAGTCAGAGAGTAGTTCACAGGTCACACACAGGAGCAGTGAAAGGGGGAGGGGCCTTCGGATGGCAGTGTAGAGTAGGCACGACATTGAGGGGTAGAAACCATCCCGGTCGCGTGGTTGATCTAACGCGTGTGTCACTGTGAAGGACTGGCCCCATTAAGTGAACGTAGTTGGCGTAGTAGACGCCAACATGACGATTCTGACGTAGGCTGTTGAGGTTGAGCAAGAATAGCGTGTTTCAGAAAAGTAATATTTAAACAGTAAAGAAGACATTTGTGGCGAATGCAATGTAGTCTATGTCTTTTGTGGGAGTGTGCAGGTTTTATTTTGCATAGAGAGATGTGTGGTGGAAGTGTGGCTTGGTCGGAGATAGAGCACGAATGAACGGCCAGGTGCTCATGTACCCCTGTCTATTAGGGTAGCAGGATTATTGTTGTATTATCATTTAGTTTCCATTTAGTTTGTCAGTAAAAAAAAGGTAGTCGATGAACATTTTTCTTCATAGTATTAGTCGACGAAATCAACACTGTTGTCAAGTAAGCTTTAGTTTTAGATGATTCTTTCTCCCGCAATTGCCGTAATGTGATGAGTGAAATATGACACCACTGGCGCTGTGAGCAGCCCATTGCAGGTGCAGATGGAAACCTTGAAGGCCTTTAACAATCACTTCAACCGGCATCCTGTGTGTGTGTGTGTGTGTGTGTGTGTGTGTGTGTGTGTGTGTGTGTGTGTGTGTAACTGCTTATCACTAGTACAAATTATAATGTAGGCTCACAGCAGGTTTGTCAGAAGTCATACAGGACATAAAGGGTGAGCAAAAGAAAGACAATAGTCTTACAGAGGTAAAGACAGGCACAGAGTACACCAGAGATGATCAACTGGGAGAGTGGGAATCGTTCCGCTAAGATCTAGCAGCATTCCCCAAATTTGAATTTATATCTGTGACCATGTATCAATCAATCCATCAATCATCGTTTGTGGGAGGCCTGAGCCATCTCCAGAAGTTCTCAGATGACTCCTCCATTGTGGGTTGTATCACGGAGGACAATGACATATGAGTACAGAGGTGTGGTGGAGAACTTCATCAGCAGGCCTGAACAAAATCACCTTCTTCTCAACATCAAGAAGACCAAAGAGAGCTGGTGGTAGACACGAGGCGGAGAAAACGGACGACCCCAGTACCCAATCAGCATCCAGGGGGAAGAGGTTGAAATTGTGGACTCCTAGAGAGAGAGACAACACGGAGGCTGTCTACAAAAAGGGACAGAGAAGACTACCTCCTGAGGCTCATGTCCTTTAGTTTAATGTGTGTAGCAGCCGGCTACTGAAAATGTTCAGTCCGTTGTAGCCAGCGTTCTATTCTATGCAGTGGTATGCTGCGGTGGGGGTATTAAGGCCTGGGAGCTGAACAAGCTCAACAAGATTACAAAGAAGGCCAGGTCTGTGGTGGGCCTCAGGATGGAGGTGCTGCAGTCAGTCGCAGAGAGGAGAATCAGGGACAAACTGATCTCCATGCTGGCTAACCCCTCACTCTATGGTGACTTACAGGACAGAGTGAGCACCTTTAGTCATAGGTTCGCACCTTCCCTCCGAGAATGAACACAGAGCGGTATAGACTCTCCTTTCTGCCAACCACCATCGGACTAAACAACACATAAGAACTTTCACCCCCGATGCTTATGGTCCTGTGTCTGAAGTCTTTGGTCCTGCTGTCATTATGTCCACTTTGTCCAGTTGTGTCCGATGTGTTTTCCAACCAAGAGGTTGTGCTGTTCCTTACACCCGAGGCAAAGGTTTTATTTTTTGGGACCCAACACTTGTATGTATGGACAAGTGTTCAATCCACCATAAAGGTTTTGAGATTTCGACATCTTGGGCATGAATATGCCCAATTGTGTTATTGGCAATCTGCTCATTACATTTGGAGATATATTGTGTGCAAGTGGACATTTTGGCTTAATATTGGAGCTAGACTCTAGCTCCAATCTTCTATCTGCTAGAGGATGGAAAGGCCACGGTTACTTGTAGGTAATGAAATGTAATGTTCATCCCCCCGGGAGAATGAACATGCAGAGTATTCAATGGCAATCCAGCAAGTACTTTTTGAGATATCGTCTATCGAAGTGTCAGACTGTCCAAGGCTGTCATCCCTCTGTCCCACCGCTACTGGGACAAAAAAGCATAATGTGCAAAATGCAGAGAACAAACGCTAACAAGTCCGCACCAGACATTATAGATACATCAGTGGGGCAGTAATAATGAGTTACAGACAACACTTCCCCCTTCTCTCTATTACTCTACTCTTCATTGACGATTGCATCTTTTCATTCCGCAAAAGACAACTGCATCTGTCCCACTTTCATTTCCATATTCTTATGAGGAAATTTGTCTTCTTTGAACGTCAAGTATTGTTAGCGGTTCCCTTAACCCGAAAGCCTCGACGGGTGGAAGCGAAAGCATGCAGCATATCTCTCCACTTAATAACAATGGAACGCCTGCTGCTCACTGAGAACAGAGGCAAAGGCAAGATGAGCAGCACTGAGGGAGCGAGAGAGAGAGCAAGAGATAAAGGGAACAAAAAAAGTTAACGGCACTGTCTTATGAATTATAATCCTGACCTCGAAGAAAGAAAGGGGGAGGGGGGGCGGCGGTAATTTGGCTTCATTCTATTAATTTATTCTATCTTTGTGTATTCTCTTAAGCTGTGTGTGTGTGTGGGGGGGGGCAGTGTTAGGACAAGCCACTTAAGCCCATTAGTCTAATAACTCATACGTCTTGGCTGCACGCCCCCTCAGCTCCAGCCAAATTGAGAGAGGAGCAGATAGAGACAGACAAGAGAGAGAGAGAGAGAGAGAGAGAGAGAGAGAGAGAGGAAAAGCGACACTGGGGGTCAACATAGAAGGCCTGCTGAATAGCAAAGAGGCAGTTAACCATGAGGACAGACGAGAGGAATAGAACAAAAGTGAGGAGAGAGCGAGAGAAGCGAAAGAGCGATGCTCCAGCAAGCCACCACATGCTGGGGAATCACTGTAGGGTTTATGAAAAGGTTGGTTGGCCACTTGGCCATCATTGGCTATGAGACGAGAACAGCGTTGCACTGTTTTTATCTACAAAGCCTTACTTAAGAAATTGCCTAATTATCTTAACAGCCTATAAAGTTGAGCATTACCACACCCGTTCTCAAGACTTTTTTTTGAAATCCCCAATGTTAGTTCTGAACTGGGTAAGACAGCTTTTCGTTACTGTGGAACTGCCTACAATCAGTTTTAAAACCTGAATAAGTTGATTTCACTTGATCGCTTTAATGACTGTAAGGAATACTCTGTACTTGTACACTCTAAAATGTCTATTATCTTGTAATTAAATTGTGTGCTACGTTTACTGTAATCAGGCTGTCATTGGAAAAGGGAGCTCGCTCTCAATTGACCTTCCAGAATAAATAAAGGTGAAAGAAAGAAAATGTATTGCTTCCTGTTTGAACACCTAGTTAAAACACACACACACACACACACACACACACACACACACACACACACACTCACACACCTGACAGTACAAGGCTCATGCTCACACTCTCGGTCACTACCAGAGGGCCAAAAGGCAGAAAGCGTTACAGTTGGACATGTAAGAATAAGACAGGGAGAGACATGTGAATGGCACTGTCTATCCAGCTGATGAGAACGCACAGCTTCTTCACCTAAGCCCCTGTATGGTGTGTGTGTGTGTGTGTGTGTGTGTGTGTGTGTGTGTGTGTGTGTGTGTGTGTGTGTGTGCCTGTGTGCGTGCGTGCGTGTAGTGTACATGTTTGTGTTTCCATCAGTGTCTACAGAGGGGAAACCAATCCCTGATGTTACAGTCCGATAACGATATCCACTGTTGCCCAGCTCGCCAGCACACCACCACAGTGAATGCAGGCCAGTAGCCACCGATAGTGTACAGCTGGAAATGGCTAAAAAAGCATTTTCGGCCTATTCGGTTTCGGCCTGAATAGGCAGAAAATATATCACAGAATAGTGTAAATGCATTCAGTTTTGCCATAACCATAAATCAGGTAGCTTTAAGGTACGGCAATGACAGCAATGGTAGGCAAAAATATATATAATATTAAATATATTCGGATATTCGGTATTTCGGTTTTCGGCCAACTGTTTCTTATATTCGGTATTCGGTTTCGGCCAAGAATTTCCCTTTCGGTGCATCCCTACTCAATTGTTTAGAATAAAACATTGAATAGCCATTCTTAAAGCAGTTCTTTACTATAAGAAATGTATTATATAGGCCTAACATCAATAACATCTGTAGGATGCTGTTGCTTTAAGTCAATTGTCATTTCTAGGTGACGCATTCTTAGATTGAAGCTCTAGCGTTTTTGACACAGAACACTCTTGTCTTTTTGTATACATTTAAAAACTAAGAGATGAAGCTATGATGCTTGAACCAAATGAAAAGAAGTATAGCGAATGTGCCTGAGGTAATTCATTATATTCCTATTCCTTGTGTTACCAGTGGTTGCCAGGCAATTTGACTTTTCTGCTCACGCCAATATGAAAAACTGCTAAATAAAGTTAATAACACTTCCAGACCGACGGCATGTTTGTTGTTGCAGCTGCATCTTAAAAAAATGAAGAAAAAAAATAATATATAGAATAGAATAGAACGTTCAAAATGACATCCTGTAGGTCTGTTTTAGGAGGAACAACATTGGACACATATGCCTGCCCTCATTCAGTGAGCAAAGGAGGCATAGAGGAAATGGAGCAAAGATGAAGCAGGGAGATCAAACTGGAGAAGGGCGAGTAAAAAGGATGAGTAGAAAGAGGAAGTAGAAGATGTGTGTGTGTGTGTGTGTGTGTGTGTGTGTGTGTGTGTGTGTGTGTGTGTGTGTGTGTGTGTGCGCACGCACACAAACAGACCTAACAACTGGGCACAGATCAGCAACAACTGACATTTATGGGGTCTCAGATTCCTTGAATAGTCAATAAACAGTGAGACCAAAGTTTGTCTGTGAACTTTACGAACAAGGCTAAAGGAACTTTTCCCCTCTCTCTCTCTCACACACATGACGCACGCACGCACGCACACACACACACACACACACGCACACACACACACAGCCATAAAGCTAGCAGGATGCCATGGCATGGAAGCCTCATTAGAAACTAGAAGCCTCAATAGTCATACCCACATATCCAAAAAAATACAGATGCACACACGTGCAGACACAAAACACAGGGTGACATCTGGACTGGAGGCTCATTACAAGGTTATATTCCATTATATGACATTTTAGGGGAGAAATTTTCAGGGAAAACAAATTCAAATCTTACCAAACCTATTTGAAGTGCACGAAAGTTTTGAAGCAAACTAATACCGGCAAGTTGCGGTAACCAGAGTTTTAAAAAATGATAAAAGAAACCACATGATACCATTCCATTTGCTGATCGGACGGACATGCTTTCCTAAATGGTAAATGATGCATTCATATAGCGCCTTTATCCAAGGCGCTTTACATAGATTGTGCATTACATTACATTACATTCACCCATTCACACACACATTCATACACCGATTGCGGCGGAAGCCATGCAAGGTATACACCAACCAGCACATCTGGAGCAATTTGGGGTTCAGTGTCTTGCCCAAGGACACGTCGACATGTAGACAGGAGGAGCCGGGATTCGAACCATTGGACGACCTGCTCTACCTCTTGAGCAACAGTCACAGCCACAGTTCCTAATGAACACAACACACACATGTAGAAAGCCCACAACACTGAGTAGAAAGCTCACCTGAGAAGCAGAAGGTCCCAAGTTCGATTCTTGGCCTCAATGTGTCCCTGAGCAAGACACGTACCCCCTAACTAATCCCCCTTGCAATGCACTCCTCTATGAACAGCACTCAGATGCGTGAAGCTGAAGTTAGTTAGTCTCATATCACAATATTGATATAACATCAATAAGCTACATAGCCCAGCCCTAATAACTAGACATAAACAGAAAACTGCTATGCTGTAATAAACCCAACTCCATAAGTCCTTGTAAATGTAGCCTAAAGCATTTCCACTGTATCAAGTTCTATCAACCTTTAGAAATAAGTAGAATATACGACACAAAGTGGCTTGGGAGATGCCCCCACTCCCCACACACACAAACACACACACACACACACACACACACACACACACACACACACACACACACACACACACAAACACACACACAGGTATATGGTCCTTTAGTGATGTTAGCAATAAGTGATTTCTGTCATGAAAGGTGCTGTATAAATAAAGTGTATTATTATTATTTAGGGAAAAATACGTTTGCGAAGACTACAAATTTCTTTGGACCCAGAGAGTAAAATCCCTAGGTTCATTTATCCATTTATAACTATTAAGGCTTCTCCAATCCCCTCACAACCCTCACCCAACAACCTTTATCACTCCAACAACCCCCACCACCCCCCTCCATCACTCTCTGCCTCAACTCTGCAGCGGGCATGGTGGTGATTGGAGGAAAAGCCTCGTATAATCCCAGCAGGCTATAGCATAATATGAATGAAGAGCTGACGGTGACGGCGGGCTCTCTCTCTCTCTCATATTCGCGGTGTGTACAACAGCAGCAGCAGACCGGCGCTCCGCTCAGCCGTTAAAAGCTGTGTTTGTATACCGGTGAAAAGCAGCGGGGAGCAACGGCGCACCGAGCACTCTACAGAGAGAGCAGTGCCGGAGCGGTAAAACAATCTTTGCTATTTTCAGAATGTATACAGATTCCTTTTTTCCTGTTTACTTACCGTGGACTGTTGTGTGTTTGTCTGTCTTGTCCGTCTGTTCAGCGCGTCCCCTGGCCAGGCTGTCTTCTATCTGTCCCGACGTCTCTCTCGCAGGTTTGAAGGTATATATATGAGGTGATGGAGGAGGTCGGGGCGGCTGGTGGTGGTGGGGATGGACCAGTGCTCATACACGTTGATCTGTGTCGCGCTTCTTTCCCTCTCTTGTTCTCTCTCTCAAGTAAGAGGTGAGATCCCCGGCCAGTAGTGCTGGTCAGATCCGGGCGACACACACACACACACACACACACACACACACACAAGGATGGGGGGATGTCAATGTTTGCACTAGGACAGACTTTAATAAGTTGGTAACTTACTTGGCTAAAACTACGCACCACTCATGAGTCCTGTGTCGTGTGACTCGTGTCCATTACATGTTTTGGTGCCCCTAGCCCCCTACTAATCCCACTTACCGTGAGTTCAGTGTGTTGAGGGTTAAAGGATGGGATAATATAATAGTGACCGCATGGCGGCATAGGTCATGTTATTATTTAGTCACATTCTGTCCAGCTGCATCTGTGAACACGTGCGTGATGCACGACACGGACGCACGCACGCACTATAGGTGCCGTTTTTACTGCCCATATGAGCTTCTGTGGCGGTGCTACAAATGTCAGGCGCAATAAACTGTGTTGTCAATCTGAATTCCCTCTCCTCTCCTCGGCGTTTAGCAGCTAGCTGTACAGTACACGGCAATAGGTACACGGTCACGCAGCTCGCCTCTCTCCCTCACACGCTCTCTCTCTCTCTCTCTCTCTCTCTGAGTATCTGCTGCTGTTAACTTTACCTGTTTGGTTTTCGTCAGCTGTGGGTGTTCTTATCTTGATACAATTTAATAAACAACCAAAATAGTTTCACTTCATTGCGCAAAGCCGCACACCGTTGTTGTTGTTGTTGGACGCTTAAAACAAACAAACAAAACAAGCCTTTCAATTTCAATTGCGCCTAATAATTCACGAATGTCACGTGATACCTGTAGACCTATTAGGCTCGTAGGTTGCCCCGGCCAGCCCCTCGTTACACCTCGACTCACACCTGAGTCAGGTCACGTGTGAGTCCGCAGCAGATAGACCTACCAGTATGCCCATTGCCTACTACCTTACTCGAGTCCAAGGCCACAGATGTAATTACTCTATTCAGCAATTCCAGCCTTCAGATTTCTCCCACTTTGTGGCAAAAAATAAAAATGCAGCCGCCGCTAAGATGGAATACATAAATAAATAATCACTATTTCTGAATGAGACCTTTGTAAAATAGGTGGTCCAGCAAAATACATAGAAAAACCAGTGGTCACAAAACAACCTGTGAAGGCAATATGTCTTCTTTTATATTCCTTTTCTATGACAATAGAGCACCAAAGTCTGCCGTCAATATCGGTAGAGGGAGCTATAGGTCCACAGGTTCATGTACTATAGGGAGATTTTAGATAGAAGATATAAGAACTGTGTTTGAAAAATAAACAAATCATCCAGGCCATTTCACTCATGGATCAAGAATCAACTGACTGAGAGAAAACGCTAATGTTACTGCTGCCGAATTAGTTAAATTTTCGATAGAAACAGTCTGTATATGGCAACAATATCGCAGAGACATTGTTATTTGGACCACAGTTCTTATATGAGACGATTTTAAGATGACCCCATCATCCCAATGTCATTCTCTATAGAGAAAAGCTTCCATATATGAACCTTTATTGAGAAAAGGATATCCCCTTGAGATGTATCATCTCGTTTTCGAGGGGGTCCAGCAACATTCAGCAAATACAAGACAATACAAGTACATTCATACATAATCGAGGACAAAACAAACAACAAAGCTCTCCTAAAACTAGCCGCTCCCATCCCACCTATTCACCCGCAAAATTGTATCAATAAGTCAATAATAGTAAAGATACAAGTATACAAGAACATACACCGGAAGAACAACAGGCCGAACATCATGACAGACATGCGAATGCATTAACAACCAGGGGATGAGCGAGTGACGTCACGTCAGGACTTCGGCACTCTATTGTTGCAATCTTCTCAAGCTGTCCAGTCGGCTCTCATTCCCTGCAAGGTACTTCATCGAACTTCCGGTGCGAGTTTGCTACGAGTGACAGTAAATGTTGCATAACTAATATTGTTTGGTTAAAACAAGCTGGTCTAGGCTATTTTCTGATAGTAGACTAAACATGCCCCAGGCCACGCCCCGAAATACCCCTATATGTGTGTCTGCTCTTCTCTCCGGTTCCTTTTTGTGGGGAACAAGGAAAAAGTCCATTTGGGCGTCAATACAATACTTGACATTAGTGTCGCTGTAGGACGAAGAAAAAACATGAAATGTAACGTGTAGGTTCCGTAATGCAATTCCAATGGTGCAGATGCGTTCTTTAGCCCTAAACAATAATGGCGGATTTGGCCACTCCGGGCCACGCCCCGAAATATGTGTGCCTCAAAGAATATAGAATCAAGTGTTTGTACAATAAGATGTAT
Source organism: Protomyctophum bolini (assembly GCF_963924005.1). Classification (NCBI taxonomy): domain Eukaryota; kingdom Metazoa; phylum Chordata; class Actinopteri; order Myctophiformes; family Myctophidae; genus Protomyctophum; species Protomyctophum bolini. The sequence continues at coordinate 9,352,355 of NC_137884.1, read as the reverse complement.
CCCCCCCATTTTCTCTCCACTCCAGTAGCCTACATTTTGAGGTGGGCTGCCAATTTAATTTCATCCAATCAGGAGAGCTCAGAGATCAGCTTCAACAGCAGCCAGTAAGAATGAAATACAGGACAGCACAGAAGTGTCAAGAGCCGATCATTGATCATTAATTTGAATCAGCTGTGTGGAGGGATATCTTGTAGGGTAAGTAGGCAGACTAATATGACCCTTTTTTATTTCTGTCAGGATGTGTTCCCACATTATTGACTGTTTGATCCCTCAAATGAATTGAATGACTCACAGGAAGTGATGCCCAGGCCCATACAGTAATTCACACAGACCTCATGGTATGGGACACTGGAAACTCCTGGAGTCTACAATGCATTTCTTGTTTATCTTGAATGCTGAATGAAATTTCTTCCCTGATTGGACACAATTTCTATCCCGACCTGAAAATGCATTTTCTGTTTTCTATAATGAATTTGAAAAAAGGGAGATCCCTTTTCCTGATCAAACACCATTGCAATGCTGGCTACTAATGGAATATAGAGCCATGTGCAAAAACAAATAGCACTTATACATAGGCCACCTTTAACATAGCTACCATAAATAATTGTCATAATAAATCTGGATACATCCCAGATTGCAGCTTTTTGATTTATTTAGAAAAGCAATCATAATACAACATTATAATCAGCGATTCAAGGATTACACAGTAAAGTCCAAAGACTTATTTCCACTGAGGTCCTCTCACACTGAACGGAACAATACTTTAAAATGCATCAGCTTTATAATGTTCAGTAGGCAAAATGATTGAATAAAACAATGTTGCAAGATTGATCCATTAGCAACCAATGTGGCACCCATGTATTTCTTTAACAATGTGGGAAAGCATTGTTGTTTGTTTATTTGTTTGTTTTAGACTAAGCATTATGAATGTTCAAATTACAGTTTTCCTACTTTACCTAGTCTCTCACTGTCATACACGCATACAGACATGTGCTTTACTGCTTTTGTTAACTTATATTAGTTCCTTATAGCACCACTGCACCAGTATGTGTGTACAATTGGAAGATATAGGGTGGAGGTTGCTTGCAAGCTAAAACCGTGATATGGACACTGTTCACTGCATACAATCGTTGTACAGTGCATATACTGTTCTTTGGCAGCCTCCGTTTGAGAATGCAACTTATTTCAAGAATGCAAGCCATTTCCATGGCTTCTTTTGAAGTTTTTAGATTTCATGGGACGCCATATTACTCATGTTATCCATGCAGATGTCCGTAAAGAATAAGATGTTTGTGTTCATTTCTACTGTAATAGAAAAATTACATTATTTGTATCCCTTAGTTGTCTTTATGGTAGAATAAAAGGGTTGTAAAAATGCAATGATATGGACCTTTTCATGACTTCCTTCCTATAGAACATGTGACCTAAAAGTATCCCTGTATAATACAGGGATACTTTTAGGGATACTTGTGTGTGTCCTTAATAATATACACAATACAGGCTGTATTGTGTATATTATGAAGGACACACACACACACACACACACACACACACACACACACACACACACACACACAGAGAGAGAGAGGAGTCACATAGGCTAGTCTTAAGCTTGTAACTGCTTTAAGTGGCTTGTAGTCCACATGCTTCCCTCCCAGGGCCTCACAGTCTGTGCCAGACCCCTGGGGTCTCACTACTTAAGAGACAGGCCAAAAGACACCCCACTGGGACAACAAGACGAGGCTCCCCGGAACACAGGGCCCCCCACCACCAGCACTGTATAGCTCGTTTTTTAAAACGGGGTGTCCATGATCAAACCCAACTAAACAAAGTGGCCCATAGGCACGTCTCACGCTCTGCTGGATATGGCGACGGACAACCTCGCCTCATATCCATGAAATGAAACATTTTCTTTGAGCAATGCTTAGCTGATTAGGCTCACCGTGGTCTCATATAGAGCACAACAGGAGCACATGTTCCATTCTGTAGTGTTTGATTATACCAGTGGGTTTCTTATACAGTAGCAGGGGTCCTTTGGAGGGGGGGGGGGTTGTGGTCCAGGGGGTCCCCAGAAAACCACCAGGCAGCAAAATTATTTTGAGAGAATGAGAGAATGTATAAAAAATCACTGTTCTGAATAGGTTTCCCTCTCTCTACACAGTTAACAACCCAGCTGCACTGCAGTATACACAGTTGTATAGTAAATCTAATCTAACATCAAAACATCTCTCATGCAGGTCCATGGCCTAAAATGTGTTTTCACATGGCGTGGCCCAGTTGAAGTGAAGACAATGATCTTCAATATGTATCATCCACCATGCACACACAAACATAATGCATACAAAATGCAGTATAAACATTATTTTTGCCCATTATGTCTTTAACCTTAATGGTGAGCATAGGGTAAAATAAATAGAAATAAAAACAGACATTTCTATTCTGATAATTTGCATACACAATTGTTTTTAATTGCTGTGCCTTAATGTTAAGACTTGTGTCCACATGTGTACTATATAGACTATCTACAAGTAGGCCTAAATATAGTGAAACATTCTAAATCTAATAACCTTGATTTAGGTCTGTTCATCTTCAGACATAATTCGGCTCAACTGCCTAATCGGTTGAATTAAATATGTCAATAGTCTTACCTGCTGTCATCCACAGTCTAACACCAGGCATACACGCCCTCTAGTGGAAGGAAGCTTGCATTACAGCACTCCAGAACCAGCATGTATACAGTCTCCAAATATCAGTAAACAGCTTATTTTCTCCAGCTTATGAGCTCTGTCCTGAGCTCTGTTATACAAATATATCATGATCCGCCCGCTGCCTTGTCGGATATTCAGATCCGTCTGTTCTATTCCCAGCCTGAGAAATGACAGAGAAATGCAGGAAGTCGTTGGAACATAAACAAGGCACAATGGAGGAAGCCGGGGTCAAGGCGGTGTTTCCTGTTTCAAGCCACCTCTGTGCTCCCAACAGCCAACGCTGGTCTCTGAACACCACTTAGTGAACTCTGATTGCTTCTAGTAGGACAAATAAAAGTGCATTCTGATTTCACAGACTGTCATTATTTCACCCTCTTAATTACTGTTCTGTAAAAAAAAGATTAGCTGGTATTGATTAATAGCCTACTTAGTACATAAGTAAAAACATTTATGTACTCATGTTTTGATCCTTTATATTGCTACTCCACTTATAACTCAAATATTGTGCTTATTTTTTTACTCCACTACAATTATTTAAAAGCTTAAACTAGTGGGTTTAGATTTAATTAAAATCTGCACTGATAAATGATGATAGTACACTAGGATACATACAGAAGCTGGAGTAATTAAAATCAGCCCCACCTCAGCTGCAACATTAAAGTGATGAACACTAATTAATGAATTACATTCCAATAATAGAAATCTGTCATGCTGTATAATGAGTAGTTTGGCATATTTTGATGCCAATACTTTTATACTTTTACTCAATAAAGATTTCGAATGCAGGACCTAGTGAAAGTGTAGTCCTATTTGTACATTGTGGTATTGCTATAGGCCTACTTATATTTATTTATGTATTTATTTTAAAGAATTAAAAAAAAAACCTGAGTATACTTCTTACACAATTTGGTCCCAGGTCAAGAAGGAGGCTTCTTTCTTCCACCACTGGCTAATTGCAATAATGGGAAGCGATGTCACAGAATTCAGAAAAAGTCTTTTTTTTCTTATTTTTTTTCCAAATCTGAGCTAAGATGAATTGCTGCGTGTGCGTGTGTGTGTGTGTGTGCGTGTGTGTGTGCGTGTGTGTGTGTGTGTGTGTGTGTGTGTGTGTGTGTGTGTGTGTGTGTGTGTGTGTGTGTGTGCGTGTGTGTGTGTGTGTGTGTGTGTGTGTGTGTGTGTGTGTACATGTGTAGCAGAAGTAGGCCAGCTGAAGAATCCAGGCTAAAATAGAAGTGTGTGTTATGATGCAACCGCTGGTCTTTAACTAAATCAATAGAGTTTGTCCAGGGACACAGATTCAGGTCAATAGCAACAATGACATACTAAATAGCTATGGAGTCACTACAACTTCTGTTTTGCATGGCTGATAAAGTAATGCAGTTGTTATCCAGCAAACGTCAAAATGAAATTCTCAATTGAATTGTTTATTTAAGCCTGATTAAGACTAATTTAGAATTTCATCTTGCAACACTGCCTTGCGAGAAGGTATAAATAAGGCTTGTTCTATGACAATATATTTATTACACATTATTGGCGGGTTCGGCGTTTGTGTTTCCCACACATAAATGCAACCTAAAAATATATATTTCCAACCTATTTCTAAAAATCCAATGTCAGTTAAAGCTACTATATTGTCAGAAATCCAGTGGAGTGGATTAGATTCATTTGCAGGGCAGTGAAACCCCCAGCATCTGGCTAGCATTATTATAGCATATCATAATGAATTCGTAATCTGGTATTATTGAAGCATTTGGTAATATTCTCCAACTCAATTACTGTAATAGAAGTATGATGGTTTACAGGTTTTACAGTGCATTTGGGGGGAGAGACAGCAGTTAACCCTAACCCCTAACACGCACCCCATCCAACTCTCTTCATCTCCCCCTCTCCCTTTCTCTCTCTCTTCCTATTCCCCTCTCATTCACATTTCTGGCTCATGTGCAGTCTAATTTTTGCGGTTTCCATCCAAGAGAATTATTAAGGGAGATTCGTATCTCCGTCTCTGGCTGAATGTTGTAATTGTAATTGTAATCCGTTCATCTTAATGCCCCGTTTTAAAAAGTATATTTTTCCGCATTATGGAAGTGGATGCTACTTTATATGGCTTCAGACATCAGACTTTGACCACGCTGTTCTTTTCACCCATATATTTAAAAACCTCTTATCAGCCCTTCAGCCCCACACCGAATTGTGAGCAGAGATGTACAAATGAGGATATTAGTGTAGTGTTAGCGCCTGTATCTTCATAGTCTATCGGGTGTACTGTAGATGGAGAATAGCTGCATGGAGCTCTGAGGGCTTTTGCAGAATGGGTGTGTGATGTCCCGTCAAACAGCTTGCTGGATGTCTAATATATGTCTGTATTTGGTCTCCGTGCAGCTTACTGTACATCTGCCTGCTTATGGGTTTATGACTTCAAAACTATTTGATGAAGGAAAAAAATGCATCTCTACGACAGAGCCAGTGACTAATATCTAAAGCCGACAGGGATGGCAGACAAACACACACACACACACACACACACACACACACGTGCACACGTGTGCACACACACACAAACACACACACACACACACACACACACACACACACACACACACACACACACACACACTCGCGAGCGCGCACACACATGTGCGCATGCACGCACACACACATAGATAGACATAACGACAAGGCTCTGTGACACAGAACAAAGGACACCAAATCTGACACATTCTCTCTGACAGAGGGATAGAATCCCCTGAAGCACCCCCCCCACACACACACACACACACACACACACATGCATGCACACACACACGCACACACACACAGTCACACACACACAGACACACACACATTACTGCATACATTGCATACTCACACATTCACATATTTCTTCTCTCTTGCACGCACGCACGCACGCATGTGCACACACACAATTGCCAAAAAACCCATATGCACACCTACTGTATATATTCACATGCACACACCTGTTCACATTTCACAATCACAATCCACCAACAACAATCCATGTTTTGTTTGAGTTGACTGCATTGTTCGTCATGGGTCTCCCACTCTTATCCAAGCAGAGATCCCTGGTAGCTTCAGAGCTGGAGGTATAGTACTACTTGTCAACCATGTACTGTATAGGTGTTCAGCTGTACATGTCCTATATGGCATGTGGTTCCCAAACCTTTTCATGTCAAGGACCCCCAAATTGACACTCATTGGCCTGCGGAGAGAAGATTTTCACGGTTCTAGCAGTGATTTTCAACCATTTTCATTTCAAGGACCCACATTTTTGACCTGAATTAGGCTACGGCCCCCCATTTCTATCTCTGGGACCCCAATGTATGTTGTAAAATCAAAGTTTATTTAACTCTGAAAGTGTACAAATGGAACCAATGGAACCATTTGGTTCCATTTGTACACACAGAATAACATACTCTAGTCTACCATACCAAACAAATGCACCATCACCATGCAGAGTATGATGGAGACTGACAGACAGACAGGACAGTATACTTATACACTATATACTATCTGTATAGGAGGATGCAGAGACATAGGAAGGAGAGAGAGAGAGAGAGAATACAAGATAAAAGGGTGGAGTGACGAGGTGAAGTGGTAGAAAGAGAGAGAGATAGATAGATAGAAGCCAGATTGTGTGAAAGAGGAGTTTAATCCCCAGAAGAATCCTGATGGCAGCTGCTCCGTACAGATGGGTATGCACACATGCGCGCACACGCACGAATGCACGCACGCACACGCACACACACACACACACACACACACACACACACACACACACACACACACACACACACACACACACACACACACACACAGTCACACAGACACACACACAGAAGTGGTGTTGACTGTTGGTTCACCATTATAACCCTGGCGGTCCAATTTAAACATAAGGAGAAGGAGCTTGGTTCAGTTCCACTAATTTGACTGTGAGTGTGTGCAAATGTAACCAAACGGAGTTGGACCACCATTTGGTTACATTTGTACCCTCTCAGAGTCACAAATGGATACATTTACACTGAGGATTGGACTGTGAATGCTCCCTCTCTCTCAATATATGTTTAGCGCATCTTGTGGGCCAATTTCATATTCAACGCAATTACGACGTAATTCCTGACCAGACCTGGGTGGTGGAATTATTAACCTTTTGTGCTTTGTTTCTATATTTTTCTCACTTTATGTAAAGTGTGTTTTGACATCGTTGTGCAAAATGGACTTTAAATGGATTTAGGTTGTGCACTCGATTTGGGTGGAAGCCATATGGCTGCACTATGAGTAATTGCTTTGGGTTTGAAGTTATTTTATAGCTTACACAAGCACAGGAAGCAGCTCAAGTTCGGACGATCGTGTGTCGAATTCCAGCCAAGCCATCAGTTCTCCAAAAGCCACTCACTGACAGAATACTCCTTTTTTAAAATAGGATGTGTTGCGTTGCATTGGCCACGTCCCAGGAGCATCCCATAATGAGTCACTTGCTGTTCTTGGTGGCTGACTGGCTGAAGCCTGATTTAGACTGTACATCGCCTTACGCCTGGTTTGCATCGATAAGAGCTTGAAGATCTTCTATTTATGACACGTGACACATGGTGCAGTCAGTGGTAAAGTCCCTGCCCTGCACCACCACAGAGGTTGTGGGTTCGAATCCACCGTGGTGCAGCCGGCATCTGAACATGGCCAGCCGGGGCACCTGATGGAGGGGAAAGGAGCTGGTTGGAATAACGTGTTCGTTCCTTCCACGCGCTATACGTCGAACCAGGGAAACTCTCCCCTGTCAGGTGTAAAGGAGCTCATGCATGAAGGAAGCATGAGTTCAAGTCCGTTGCTCTCCCCAGGTTGGCGGCGGGTGTGTAGAGCCCAGGATCACATTATGATAATTGACACAGGGGTGAAAAATGGGTTACAAAATCGTGGGATAAAAAAATGATAAAAAAAAACATATCCCCGTCTAAAGCTGAGGCATGGGGCGTCCCTCCATTCCTCCCAGCAAATCCAACCCTGTGTAATAGTGTATAGCATCACCCAACACAGCCTGATAGGCATCATTCAGAGTGGTCAAACACGCAGCCAACAATGTCATGTTTTCGACCTGCTCTCTGAATTTGTCCCCAACCAATGTTATTTATTATTTTAGTTACAGTTTTTGCCAGGCTACACTACAGTCTTGTTTTGCTTGTTTTTTTCCTTTTTG
>NC_137884.1:9339441-9341941 GCF_963924005.1 Protomyctophum bolini | reverse complement strand
TAATTCATACTTGTAATTCATACAATTATATTTGCAACTAGACATGTGGTTACAGAAGATAAAGAAAAAGGCTGCACACCGGTAGCCATGATGAAAACGTTTATTACGACCGCGACGAGGAAGAGGCCTCTTCTGTATCTGTAAGTCTATCTGTTGACACTAAAGCCCTCAGCGAGGTGGAGTGTTGGACTGGTTCTGAAGTGAATCCTGTGGAGTCATTGTGAGGCAGCGACATGATATCCTGTTTGGACAAAGAGCAGCTGTCACTGTGACAATAGAACAGACACATAACTACATCATCCTCCTATTGTCATTAATCTCTTGTCTGTCACAGCTGGCTTTACTGGGATGGACTGACAGACACACACACAGTCATGAAACACAAAGGGCTTTCTGTATTACAAGTGTCCATGTGTCCGTGTGTCCGTGAGTGCGTGCGTGTATCCGTGCGTTGCGTGCATGCGTGTGTGTGTGTTGCAGTAGATTGCAGGAGCACAGTTTTTGACTGTGTTTGACTGTGTTCCAGGGCAGGTTGAGTAATGTTGTCTTTCTAAACACACGGGGCATTGTCAAGCCCCACTAACAGTGGCCTACAGCTCAGAGGGTCCAGGACCCCCACCACCTTCACCTGCACACACAAACACACACACACACACACACACACACACACACACACACACACACACACACACACACACACTACACAGGCCCTTGTCAAAGGGCCCTTTGTGCGCTGGTATTTTTTTGGGAGGAAATAGCCTCTTTATTTCTCTGTTGGGAATATGATGCAGGGATCACCCAATCACACAGCACAAAACGGACACAAACTCAGTTAACCCATGGTGCTCACACACGCACCGTACGTATGTCTGCACACATGTATAGGCCTATGCACGTGGCAACACACGCATACACACACACACACACACACACACTATGCAAACACTAAGACACACATTGGCTGATATGTACACACACGCACGCACGCGCACACACACAATACCTTTATAATATACTCACATACAAATCCTCAGTGTTAATTGAACTCTGACAGGGTACACTAAAGTTAGTAAACTCACTTTCTTAAGTCCCGCCCCCGTGGTCGTGCCCCTCTTCGCACGCATTGGTTGCTGTTTCATGGTTGGACAAAAATCCAATCCAATCCGCTCTCACCATCCACTAGGCCATTCAGTTGCTTCATATTGATAAGCATTGTATTCAATTCTTATTTTGAACTTGGTCTCAGTAAAAAGGAACATATCAGGTGCAGTATAGTATTCCCTGAAGGCTTAACCGCCAAAACGTTGGTTTCATGATGTCTTAATCTGCTGCGTCCTAAATAGAATATTGGCACTTTAGCTATCAGCGTGTGACTGGGCATACATTTTGTTGTTTGTTTGTTTTATCAAATTCCACAGAAACAACTATGAGGCAGAACCAGGGTGGAACCAAGGTAGAACAAGGCAGAATTAAAGAGCATGCTGGTTGGTCAGTCAGGGACCAATCAGAAGGCTGACAAACAAGTTCATATGAAAGGCCTGTAGGGTCGCTGTGCGGACCCAGAAAAAACGATCCTCTATGCAAGTGGATTGGTTTTTGGCTTAACTTTACACTTGATTTTATTACCTTAACCAGTAAGACGCCCTCATAGTGAGAAGCGACCTCACCCTAAAGGGCCTGTTGAGAACTTACATTTTTTGTCCGGATACATACAAGTAAAAACCGATAGATATAGATATAGATATAGATAGAGAGAGAGAGAGAGAGAGAGAGAGAGAGAGAGAGAGAGATTGATAATGAAAGAAACAGGTGTCAGACATAGACTAAGGAGACAGCAACAGAAAGAGTGAGAGAGACGGAGTGAGATAGACGTCAAGTAAACCAACAGCCTCAAGCTCCCAGGGCACAGTGCAATATTGATGTGATGGGAGCAAGCATACAACATGCAGGAACACTAATGCGCACGCACACACACACACACACACACACACACACACACACACACACACACACACACACACACACACACACACACACACACACACACACACACACACACAGAGAGAGCGTGGAATACTCCACTAAGTCAACAGCTACTGTTGACTTGAATGTGTGCGAGAGTGTGTGTGTGTGAGTGTGTGCGTGCGTGCGTGCGCGTGCGCGTGCCCGTGCGCGCGTGTGTGCGTGCACATACCGTACCACTGTGCTCCCTTGAGATCGCAAGCACAGCTGAGAGTAAACGGCAATTACTGCATTTCATCTGTACTCAGAGGAAGCCATACGCTCCCCATTCCACATAGATCATCATTAAAACACACACACAAATCACACGCACACACGTCACTGTCATCTCCCACGAGTTCACTGCCTGCCACATTGTCATTTCAACCGTGACAGAATGATGTGAACGCCGTAAGACAAATACAAGGAAGGACCTCAATAACACTGAAGAAAAATAATGAATGAATCCGCGTCCATACAGGATTACAGGTGGATTGTA